>NW_026126109.1:0-167664 GCF_943737965.1 Phodopus roborovskii
GCCACACCCTCCTTGTGGTCTTGATGGGGAATGGGACAGAGGAGGAATGAGGAAGATGGAAAGATGGGATGGAGACAAACTGGGATCGACATGTAAAATTAGAAAAATAATGTTAAAAGGCTAGAAACTGGTATAGAGGCAATCTGTACTATATGTAAAATATAGTAAGCAAAAGATAAACAATAAATCAGCTTTCAAATTTAAAAATTATACACAATAGTTCACATTTTTGATTTCTTATTTTTGATATCATAATACAATGAGTTTTCCTTGTTCCTTTATTTATTACTCTAAATCTCCCACAGTACGTTTTCCAAATTTCTTCAAACTTATGACTTATTTTATCACTAAGTTTTTATTGTGATATATATAAAACTCAGAAATTATCATAGTCATGATGACATAGTCATAATTCCATGTAAAAATACATATATAATTGTAATGAAATGGTCTTATCTATACTGACAAGATTCCTTCCAAGAGCCAAAGACCACATAATATAACTCCTAATACCATATGTGAAAAGTGTTCTTTTGAGTTGTTTTCAGGTCTACAATACTGATTCTTAACCACACAGGCTATTGTTTTTTTCTTGTTTTCCTCTAGAGGTTGATATAAATCCCTAGTGTTGAAGATATCATGTACCTCAGAAACAGAACCCAGAGACACATAGACACAAAAATACCTGATTGCCCCATTTATGAAAATGATATTGGAGAGCTCCAGCAAATATCATGTAAGCTTGCATTAGAGAGAAGCAACCAAAAGTCCTGCAAATGTCATCTACAATTATTATGAAAAATAACTCTAAGAATGCAGTATTAGCAAACATATTTTTTGTGGTGAGCAATGTCTTTCAGATTAGACTAAATACTGGATGAACAAGAGGAAAGCTTTGAATTGTATTATAAATTTAGCTAAATATTGATTACTAATTAAACAATGGTTATTGCAAGAAAATTTGTAAACTTTAATTTACTAAACCAGCATAATCACTAAAAACAGGGTATAAACATATGTCCTCATACCTGAAGATAAGTGGGAAATCTTTGACCATAACCATGCAATAACTATCTTTTAATATAATTATTATATCTCTAAGTTCATTTTCCAGTTCTTTGAGTATATCTGTCAACTTTCTATAGAAGAAAATAAGAAATCTATCTAGAAATACAGAGAGTTAATTATTATAAAATATCCTGTCATGAGATTAAGTGTGCTTGGTATTCTGCAATCTACCCTTTTGAAGGCTGACAGTAAAGAAGAGATAATGATGCTTCCCAGATTTAATGTCAGTCATTTAAAGCACCAAATAGAGACAGAGGGACTTTTAAGTTCAAGAGCAGATAATTGAAGTGTTTAGTCTTCTTTAGGAAATGTGGAGTTATGTTTGACTGGTTTTGTTTTGTTTTAGATTTAGAGTTTCAATTTTAATAAATATCACCTCCTTGATTTAGGGACTTTGACTTCAAATTTATAGATTAATGACCTTGATATTTTTGTTACTTTTTATTATTTTCCCAGTCCCCTCTCCTACCCATCGTCCCATGCCCACCACAAACCCCATATCTCATTCCCCATCCACTCCCCAGGGAGGGTGAAGCCTTCCATGAGGGATCATCCAAATCTGTCAAGTCTTTTGGGGTACGGCCTGGGTCATCCCCACTGTCTCTAGTCTACGAGAGTATTCCTCAATGGGCAATGTGCTCCCAAAATCCATGTGTGCACTACAGGTACATCTTGGTTCCTCTCCCAGAGGTCCCATAGACTGCATAGTCCTCCTATCTGAGACCCACATTCAGAGGATCTGTGTCAGTGCTATGCTGATTTCCCAGCTATCAGTCTCAGGTCCATGAGCAGCCCCTTGTTCAGGTCAGCTGTTTCTATGGGTTTCTCCAGTCTTTACATGACCCCTTTGATTATCATGTCTTGCTTTCTACAACTGGATTCCAGAAGGTTGGCTCAGTGTTTAACTGTGGGTGTCTGTCTGCTTCTGCTTCCGTTGGCTACGGGATGAAGGCTCTAGGATGCAATATAAGGTAGTTACCAATCTCATTATTGGGGAAGGGAATTTAAGGTAGCCTCTCCACTATTGCTTAGATTGTAAGTTGGGTTCATCTAGGTAGGTCTCTGGACATTTCCTTAGTGCCAGATTTCTCTTAAAACATGGAATGGCTCCCTCTATTATCTCTTTTCTTACTCTCCTTTATTCTTCCCCAGAGTCAATATTCCTGCTCCCTCATGGTCTCCTCTGTCCATCCTCTTTTCCCTTCTCTATTTCCTAACATCCTTGCCTCTTCCCCGCTCCCAATTTGTTTAGTCAATCTTGTCTCTTCACTTTCTGTGGGGGAAGATATATGTCTCACTTAGATGCCTCCTTGTTTCCTAGCTTCTCTAGTGCTGTAGACTGTAGGCTGGTAATCCTTTCTTCTATGTCTAAAATACACATATAAGTGAGTAAATATAATATTTTTTTTTGTGAATGGTTTACCTCACTCAGGATGGATTTGGATCTCATATATTCTCAACTAGTTTCAAAGTACATATAAGACACATAACCCTGAGGATAATATTGAAATTTGGGTATATAGACCTCTAAATCCCAAGTTCTGGAATTATAGTTCTAGGGCATTATGCACATATGATAAAGGGCTATGAATCAAGCCCAAGGTTTCATCCATGCTAGGCAAGCATATTGCCAACTAAGCTTCCTTCCTAGCCTTAGTTAATTATACAAAAATTCATTCAAATTACAAACAGAACTAATGATCATACATTTTATTTGTGATAGTTTAGCAAACACATCAACATTTTCTATTTTTACACGATCTTTTTTGCTTTTGAATAATACATTTTTGTGAATTTTCTGTATTTTTATTACTGTTTACTTAACTGTGATTGCAGTTGTAAAGAAGGTAGATATTCTATTTGGGCATGAGCCACTAATACAGGCTATGTTAGATACCATGTATCATTAAAGCACTCATTTTTACGGAAAGTGGGGATCATCAGAAAATAATATGAACGAGCTGAATGCAGAGATTAATGGATCTTAGAGAGAGTAGCCTGATTGGATATGACAATATGACAGGTCATGCATACTTTTTAATTATTTTTAGATATATTTTTCTTATGTTACTTATGTATCCCAGTTCCCTCATGCTCCCATTCTCCCATGCACCCCAATCACAGTCCCATCCATATCTACTCCCTAGGAAGGGTGAGGACTTCAGGAGGGATCATCAAATCTGTCAAGTCATTTGGGGGTAGGGTGTAGGTCCTCACCCATGTCTCAAGTCTAAGGGGGTGTCTCTCCAAGGGTCATGTGCTCCCAAATGCACCAGGGATACATCATGGTTCCAATGTCAAGTGGTCCCATAGACTTCCCAGGCCTTCTTACTGAGACTCAAATTCAGGGGTTCTGAGATTGTCCTATGCTGGTTTCCCAGCTATCAGCTTGGTGTCCATGAGTTCCCCTGTTTAAGTTTCTGTGGATTTTGAAGCCTGCTCTTGACCCCTTTGCTCATCACTTCTCCTTCCCTCCAACTGGATTCCAGGAGTTTGGCTCAGTGTTTAGCTGTGGGTATCTGCTTCTGTTTCTATCAGCTACTGGATGACGACTCTTGGATGGCATATATGGTAGTTATCAATCTCATTTTCATGGAAGGACAGTTAAGGAAGCCTATCCACTATTGCTTAGATTGTGATAATCTTATAGCTTGTGGACATTTCCCTAGTGCCAGATTTTTCTTTAAACCTGTAATGGTTCCCTCTATTACTGTATCTCATTTCTTCCTCTCCTCTATAACTTCCCTGACACAATTTTCTTGCTCCCCCATGTTCTCTTCTCCCCCTCTCTTTCTGCTAACTCTCTCTCTCAACTCACTGCCTACCCCCACTGATCACCAGCTCACAATATTCTCAGGAGATCTTGCCCCTTTCCCCTACTGTGGGGGACCATGTAGGGTCCTCCTTGTTTCCTAGCTTCTCTGGCAGTATGTATTGTAGGTTGGTGATCCTTTGTTGTATTTCTAAAATCCATATATGAGTGAGTTACCATGTTTGTCATTTTGTGCCTGGGTTACCTCACTCAGAATGGTTTCTTCCAGTTCCATCCATTTGCCTGCGAATTTTAAAATTCCATGTTGTCCAGCTGTGTAGTACTACATTGTGTAACTCTACCATATTTTCTTTATCCATTCTATTGTTGAGGCGCATCTAGTTTGTTTACATATTCTAGATATAACAAACAATGCAACTATGAGTAGAATTGCTGGATCCAGTTGTAGACAAATTCCCATTTTCCTGAGGAATAGCCATTGTGTTCTCCATAATTGCTGTACAAGTTTGCACTGCCACCAGCAGTGGAAGAGTCTTTCTTTCTCCACATCCTCTCCAGAATAAAATGTCTTTGGTGTTTCTGATTTTGGCCATTCTGACAGGAATAAGATGGTACCTCAGAGTTGCCTTAATTTGCATTTCCCTAATATCTAAGGATGTTGAGCACTTTCTTAAGTGTCTTTCAGCCATTTTGGATTCCTCTATTGAGAATTTCCTATTTCATTCTGTACTCCACTTTTTAATTAAATTATTTGGTTTTGGTGAATAGCTTCTTGAGTTCTTTGTGTATTTTGTAGATCAGCCCTCTGTCAGATGTGAGGTTTGTAAAAATACTTTCCCACTCTCTGAGCTGCTGTTATATCTTTTTTTACTGTGTCTCATTACTAATAGACTCTTCTCAGTTTCATGTATCTTAAGCTCAGGGAACATCGTAGAATATCTGCCTGAAAATTTGTTCTTGTTCTTCCTTCCTTCCTTCTTTTTCTTTCTTCCTTCCTTCCTTTCTTCCTTTCTTTCTTTCTTTATTATTATTTTTTTCTATTCGGTGGTTTTCACAGACAAAGTTTCAACATGTAGCTTTGTAACCTATCATGGAACTCTTTCTGTAGTCCATGTTGGCCTGGAACTCACAGAGATCTGCCTACCTTGTCCTCTCAAGTGCTTGCATTAAAGGCTGAAAAGTTTTAAGAGGTAGAATAGAGAGGAATATGCTGTGACACAGACTTTATTAGGAATGTCAGCACAAACAATACTAGAACAATGCAATTGATAGATTAATATTGAATGGGGAAAATTTTGGAAAATATTACTCCTAGACAATGAAATGTAGACAATTATACTCCTAGGAAATTGCAAGTAGGTAGACTAGACACTCTCAGTGATTCAGTAGAGAATGTTCAGCCTAGATACCATATACACAGAAAATAAATAAATTCAGAATGTTTATTTATGTATATTTTTGTACACACATATATATGTAATTATGGTAATGCCATATATACATACATACACACATACATACACACATATATATGTGTGTGTAGGGAGAGAAATAGATGAAATACTAATAAAGGAAAAGGAGCTATAAAATTGAATGTTGGGGAAGGAAGCGAGGTAGTATTATTTTATTTCATTTCAAAAGCATTGAAAAATTAAGTATGAATTCTGAATGAGGGTTAATTACCCTATTAATATCTATTAATATTTACTTTGCTTATATCTTTGTAATTAAAACTTTTATTTCGTCCTCCGGTGGTGTGAATTATAGGATGGTGATCCTTTGATCTAGGTCTAAAATCCATATATAAGTGAGTCCATATTGTGTTCCTCTTTTTGTGACTGGGTTACCTCATTCAGGATGGTTTCTTCAAGTGCCATCCACTTGCCTGCGAATTTCAAGATACCATTATTTTTTTCTGCAGAGTAGTATTCCATTGTGTAGATGTGCCACATCTTCATTAAACACTCTTCAATTGAGGGGCATCTAGGTTGCTTCCAGGTTCTTCCTATTACAAATAGTGTTGCCATGAACATAGTTGAACAGATGTCTTTGTTGCATGGATGTGAATCCTTTGGGTAAATGCCTAAGAGGGGGATTGCCGGGTCCTCTGGTAAACTAATTCCCATTTTCCTGAGGAACCACCATACTGATATCCAAAATGGCTGTATGAATTTGCACTCCCACCAGCAGTGGAGGAGTGTTCCCCTTTCTCCACATCCTCTCCAACATAAATCATCATTGGTGTTTCTAATTTTAGCCATTCTGGCAGGGGTAAGATGGTATCTCAAAGTTGTTTTGATTTGCATTTCCCTGATAGCTAAGGATGTGGAGCATTTTCTTATGTGTCTTTCAGCCTTTTTGATTTCCTCATGGAACTCTTTCTGTAGTCCATGTTGGCCTGGAACTCACAGAGATGTGGATTCCTTCCAGACTAATGTGGTTTGATCAAGCCAGACCACCTGAAACAAAGTACGAGGTGATCCTACATTCAAAACAGCTAGACAAAGCAGCCTTACAGACTAGAGCCAGGATTTCTGAATCTTCTTTGAATCCCCCATGACAGCACCCCTTACCAGCAGGAAGTAATTTGGAAAGAACAACGCCCAAATTCCCAAATATTGTCTATAAATATTTGTTTTCATTTAAATGGACTTTGTTATATAAAATAAATTAAAAAAGAATATAAATTCAGAAAAACCATAAAAAACTTTTATTTCTTTAATAACCTTCAGTCTATATGCTTTGTTGTTGAAAATTGGTCATTGAAGACTACACATAATATCATATGCCCATTTTCCCATTTTCCTCTTAATTAGGCCTATGAATGATTCATATTCTTTTGCTGGTGTGTTCAATGTGTCATTAATCTACCATCTGTATTCCAAAGAATTGGTGCAATGTAATCACTGTAAAAAAATTTCTAATATCTCATTACAATAATTCTAAAACTGGTGTTATCTTTAATAATGACATTTTCGTTATTTTGGGGAGATATATATTTTAGGTTTCTATTTGTTAGTATTTTCTATCTCAAAAGTTCATGTTTTTGAAGCTGAAGTCTTTCCTTTATTGAGACATAATATTTGCTCATCTATCACAAGAACTTTTATGGTTATAACATACATGCATACTATGTATAATAATCCAATTATATTGACAAGCACAATTTTCTCTTCAGGTATTAACTCCTTATATGTATTAACAAATTGTACCCCAGCTTTTTTGGAGCTTGTAGAAGTTGTGTTTAACATATTGGTATTCTGCTGAAAAAATATAGTATAATTTTCCTACTCTGTGTCCCTTGGTATTCATGGTTTGACATTCTTCAACTTCCTTAAACTGAACATTGAAAGACTTTATGAAACTTAGGTAATAGTTCCTGAAAATAAATGATAAAATTTGATAATTTTAATCACATATGTGGCTGATTTTATTTTACTTGATGTGAGATTAATAGCAGGATATTGTTTAATATTACATATCATTTATGGTCTCAGCTTGACTCCATATCTTAGTTCAGTCAGTCCTTTCTGACAACATCAGTAAGGCTAGAAATATAAGTTCATGGTACAGTGTTACCCTATTTTCAGAAAGGTTATGAGTTCCATGCCCAGCATTACCATCTTCCTTGCACACTACATACATGCATAATGATCTGGAGGATTCAGATTATATATTCTTTCCTTAATATAACAATATGATTTCAATTATTTTTTTTATTCTTAGAGAATTCTATATATTTTTAATACATTCTTCTCCATGCTACAACTTCTCATAAAAATCCTCTCTGATTTCATTTAAACTGAAGTACATGTTCCTTCTATCTTGTAAATTTTTTAAAGGAAAAGATAAATGATGGGAGATGTCATTCTGTAAATATGTTTCTCATACTGGTAAATGAATAAAGCACTGTTGGCCAATAGGAAAGCAAGATAGGCAGAACTAGGAGACAAGGAGGAGAAAGGAAGTAATAAGGAGCAATAAAAATGGAGAGACTGGGGACATCAGACACCAGCCAAACTCACCGGTAAGACGAGACCACATGGAAATACTTAGATTAATAGAAATGGGTTATTAAGACAGAGCTAGTTGATAAGAAACTAGTACCTGGCCAACAGCATTATATCAAATGCAGAGTCTCTGTGTGTTAATTGGGGCTGGCACTGCGGTGGGTCCAGGCTAGCAGGGAAAACCTACTCCTTACATATGGCACTGCAGCGTGGCTAATAAGAACTTCCACTTAAAATTTAAAAAAGGTTTAAAAAAGAGTTTTAGAAACAAAACAATAAAGACAAGCAAGGCTTCTTGGTAGCAGCATTTTTCTCAATTAGGTGCTGTTTTGCTAAAGACAGAGATTTGCACAGCTCCTTTGAGGGAGGTTTCCTGACTCAGCATAAGTGGCAAAATCTTCAAAGCTTTTAAAGAGCTCTGTTAACAATTCATTGCTGTTTATCGGAGCTAGCAATGGCAATGACCACATATCCATGCCAGCAATATGCTGCTGGGTGCAGGCTAGACCAAGGTGGTGAGCACAGCTCTCACTGCTGGCGGTAAAGGTACCCACAGCCATCTTTGGTAAACTAAGGCTGAAACAGCTATATCTTTCATTTTATCAATGTTGTTTACTTGATAAAAGACTCGTGGCTACAAAAAGATAAAGATTTACAATAAAGACAAATTCACATTAAGAAAAGCACTAAAGGTTTACATTGTATTCTAAAATATATGTAGGCTTGGGAGAAAAAAAGTAATAAAATGGTTTTAAATAGACAGAGAGGAGCTGGGTGTGGTGGCACATGCCTTTAATACAAGCACTTGGGAGACAGAGGCAAGCAGATCTCTGTGATTGCAAAGTAAACCTGGTATGCAGAGTGAATTCCAAGACAGAAAAAAGTTACACAGAGAAACCCTGTCTCAACAAATAAAAAAAAAAAAAAATAGAAGTAAAAGAAACAGAGTAGTAAAAAAGCCAGGATGTGAAGAATCTGGATACTGTAGGGCATTATATAGTCATTGTATCTTTTGACTGCTGAGGAAGTAACAACAACTGTTAAAACAAATGCTGCTGGATAAATCCAATTTAAATATTATAAAAATGCTTTGACTCCAACATTTAAGTTCAAGACAAGTTACTGGGGAAAAGGATTTCTAGTTTTGTTTCCGCAGAAAATGAAAAGGTGTGGATTCCTTCCTGCCTAATGTGGTTTGATCAAGCCAGACACCCTGAAACAGATTCACAGGTGATCCAACATTCAAAACAGTTGGGATAAGACAACCTTGCAGACAACAGCCAGGAATTCTTCATCTTCTTAGGATCCCCATGACAGCTCCCCTATCAACAGGAAGCAGTTTGAAAAGAACAACACCCAAATTCCCAAATATTGTTTATAAATGTTTTTTTCATTTATATGTGGTTGGTTATAAATGGTTAATGACCACAACCAATCTTGTTAAGGGTAAAAAGGGATTATGGTATATATATGAATCTTTTTTATTTGGAATAGATTTTCATTTATTGATACAAATTTAAGGTCCGTTTTGTGATATGTATATTTCTCCTCTTGTTTAGGTATTGTGGTTATATAGCTCATTTAAAAATAATGTATAATGTAGTACAAATTATAGATAATTACCAGTAATAGTCAAAACTTACAGTTAAGTTAGTTAGGTTTTCTAGATGTATTTGAGATGGATATGAATTCTTCAGTCCTTTCAAAGACCTACAGAATATCACATTTAAAGTAGTTTAGGGGTTTTCTTAACAGTGAGGCATGACTGTTCCTGGCAACACCACCTCCATCAAAAAGGAAGATGGACATGGAAGAAACACATTATGAAGTTTACTTCATTATGACAATACTAGCTATTTGGACAAGAAACTGCTCTTGTCTGGACTGTTTGACTTTATGCTGTATAAACTGGACATGCAGGACCCACAGAAAAGTGACTGCTGATTCAAGATGGACATTGCTACAGCGTTCCTGCTTCATGGAAGAGTCTGCCAGATAGTATGCAGGACACAGAAAAAAGTGAATGACAAACTGCCATTACAAGAAGACAGTTTAAAGTTTCCTGCTTTGCTGAGGAGTCTGCCAGACACACTATGGCCTATAGGCTGAAGATGGAAGATTACAGAAGAACTGCGGGTGACTGACCAGGCAGTGAGTTGTCTCTGACATTTGTAGAGTTTATATATTATCCTTCTGTGGTCTTTGAGGGAGTTGAAGACAGATAGTTATGGTTATGGTTTTCCTTAGTTAGGATTAAAGATAAGATACATATAGGACTTTAGATTCACAAAGATAGGATAGATAATGGAACATTTTCTTCAAATCTTGCTAAATGTTAATGGACTAAATATTGTTAACTGTAATTCTTATGTGATAAGTTTTGTGTTATATGTTTTGCTTTGTTAAGGTTAAAACCCTTCTTTATATTTAGACGGAAAAGAAGAGATGATGGGAGATGTCCTTCTGTAAATAATTTTCTCATACTGGTTAATGAATAAAACACTGTTGGCAAATAGGAAAGCAAGATAGGTGGGACTAGGAGACAAGGAAGAGAGAGGAAGTAGTAAGGAGGAGTCAACATGGAGAGAGTGGGGAGAGCAGATGCCACCCCAACTCTCTGGTAAGATGAGACCACATGCAAATACTTAGATTAATAGAAATGGGTTAATATGTAAGACAGAGCTAGCCAATAAGAAACGAGTAACTGGCCAACAGCATTATATCTAATACAGTGTGTCTGTGTGTTATTTGGGGCTGGCGCTGCTGTGTGTCGAGACCAGCAGGGAAAGCCTTTTCCTCTAGAATTGTGGTTGGGACAAAACTACTCCTTTCAAATAAATATCAACTAAAATATGAAGTCTAATTTCAACTATTCTTTAATCGGTGCCTCCTCTGGAGTGTGGTTGATATATGATATACATATGTTACTAAAATTTCTAAAACTGATTCTATCTATCTCAAAAAATTTGTTGCAAACAGATTCTTGCAGTGAGACTTTGTGTCCTATTTCCCTATTTCTTCCTAGAAGCATGTCTGGCATGAGTGTGTACAAGCCTTATGCAAGCTATCATAATTGTTGCTAGTTAATATGTGCATTTCTGCATTGTGTCTGGAAAAATGTTTTTTCCTTAAATTCATGCATGAACTCTGGATCTTAGAATACTTAATCTTAGCTTGGTGGTAGTAGGGGCAAACTCCTTTAGTCCCAAAAGTCAGTTGAGATAGCTAAAGGGATTGGTGGGATGACCAACAGGGTCTACAGAATGAAGTCCAAATAGCCAGGGCTACACAGAGAAACCCTACATCTATAAATAAAACAAAAAGAAAATTACTTCAGCTCTTCAGTGAGATATTCACTTTCTCTGCATTAGTGTGTGGCACTGTCCATACCCATTCAGGGTAAAGACAGGAGTAGAAGTTTTCTGGGGGAACTAGGTCTGGGGAGGAGCCCCGGGAGTGCTCTGTTGCTTGCAGAATAGGAACAGGAAAGCATCTGGAGGCATCCTTGGGACCAGGAATGTGCTGGTGTTCATCTGTCTATCTTATAAGTTATTTCTCCCTGGATAAACATCCACTTGGCCTATTTGTTTCTCCTGGCCCTTACTAAACCACAATACAGCTCCATCTTCTGCATAGTTCACTTAAACTTGAGAATTGGGCTTGATAAAGAAATCACATTTGGAACTGAGCTTTCATTAGTACAGCTGCAGTTGATAAAATGCAAGTTTGTGCAGGGGGTGTAATCCAAAAGAAAAGGAAATCCTCCCAAACACAGTGTATTGGGTAATGTCTGTCTGAAAATGCACATAAGATTGTGTGGAAGAAGCATGTGTGGTGGGAGCTGCCTCAACAAAGAACCAGTACTTCTAGTGTGGATAAGTAAGGTGGCAATTGGAGTCCAGGTGCTTCTGGAATTTAGGGCCTTATGGAGTTAGTTGCACAGAGCCTGGAACAAAAAAAAATCCCAAATTTGCTTAGAGGTTTAGGGAAAACAGAAAAACTTGAGAATTTGGCCAGTGACACTGGCAGGAGCTCTACATGCAGCATGGCCCACATTGTGTGCCATATGTAGCTGGAGTTCTAGTATATCTTAATATAAACCAGAGTCACATGTTAGAGTAAATGCTGAAAGTTCAGAGAAGTAAAGGAGTCAGTCACAAGAGAGAGCTCTTACCTCTAGTGAATCCTCAATCCAAAGGGTTGACCCTGTCCAAACTAATATTCACACTGAACGTAATGAGGACCTGTTTCCTCCCACTTTATATTTCTCTTTGGACCCATCAACATTACTCTTTTATACATTTCCCTAATGCTGGAATTAAATATATTCAGCTCCCAAGTACTGGGATTAAAAGTATGAGCCACTAGAACCTGGCTATGATTCTACCTTTGACAGGATAAATATCTGTAGACAAGGGTGGCCTTGAACTCACAGAGATTTGTCTGCCTATGCCTCCCTACCGGTGAAATTAAATGAGTGCTTCACCACTGCCTAATATATATAATTATCATGGCAAGTTTCATGCTTTGATACTCCATCAAACTTTACTTTTTAGATCACAAAATGTATCACCAGAAATCTTTTTGTTTCTATTTTATTGGTTTCAGCCCTCAATTTAATTATTTTTTTCTGTCTACTTGTCCTGGGTGAGTTTGCCTCCTTTTGTTATAGCCTTTTCAGATATGTTGTTAAGTGGCTAGTGTGAGTTTTCTACAAATTCTTTATGTAGGCAATTAGTGCTATGATGTTTCCTTTTTAGCACTACCTTCATAGTGTTCCATAAGTTTGGGTATATTGTAATTCATTTTCATTCAATTACAGGAAAACTTTAATTTCTTTATGTTTTTCATTGAGCAAGTGGTGATTCAGTTGAACATCATTCAGGTCCTATGAATTAATAGGCTTTTGTTGAGTTTTATCTTTAAATCATAGTGAATCAATAAGATACATCAGACTATTCTAATTTTTTTTGTATCTATTGTGACCAAGTATGTGGTCAGTTTTAGAGAAGGTTCCTTGAGCTGCTGAGAAAATGGCATATTCTTTTGTGTTTGGGTGGAATGGCCTATAGCTATCTATTTGGTCCATTTGAGTCATACCATCTGTTAGTTCTATTCTTTCTGTGTTAACTTTTTTTTTCAAATTTTATTATTTTACATATTGATCCCAGTTCCCTCTCCCTCCCTCCCTCTATCCCCCTTTCCCTCCCTCCTTCCCTCTTACCCTCTCTGCCAAATCACATGCACCCTGACCACCCTCCCCTCCCATCTCCCCACCCCAATTCCACATGTAAAGTAATGCCATCCAGGTGTGTTCATGTAGATCTGACAGGTCATTTGAAGTAAGAACTAGAACTTCTCTCCTGTCTCTAGGTTAAGGCAATATCCCTCCATGGGTGATGTGTCCGCAAGGTCCTTTTGTGCACAAGGAATACATCCTGGTCCACTGTCTGAGGTTCCTCAGACTGCTCAGTCCTTCTGGCTGAGGCTCATATTCAGAGGGGCCTGAGTCAGTCCCATGCTGGATTCCCAGCTATCAGTCTGGAGGCCCATTAGCTCCTCCTTGGTTAAGTCAGCTATCTCTATGTGTTTCTGCAACCTGGTATTGTCCTCTCACTCTGCATCTGGATTCTAGTTTGACTTATTGTTTAGGTATGGGTGATTGCTTCTGTTACCAACAGGTACAAGATGAGGGCTCCATGATGGGGGATAATTTAGTTGTTGATCTCACTATCTGGGAAGGGCATTTATGGTTGTCTTTCCACGGTTTTTCAAATTGTTAGTTGGCGGCAGTCTTGTAGGTCTCTAGACCTTTCTTTGGGTTCAATTTTCTCTTCAAACCAATAATGGCTACAGCTTTTATGCTCTCTCTCTCTCTCTCTATCTCTCTCTCTCTGTCTATCTCTGTCTATCTCTCTCTCTTCTGTCTTATAGTCCTACCCTGACTCAATCTTGGTACACATGCCTATAAGTTAGAATGTAGTGTTGGAATCTTCCATTATTAATATGTGGGGTTTGCTATGAGATTTAAGCTTTAGTAATTTTTCTTTTACATATATGGATGCCCTTGTATTTGGGTTATATATGTTCTTAATTGAGAATTTGACTTGATGAATTTTCCCTCTGATGAATATGAAATGTCCTTCTTCATCTCTTTTGATTAATTTTAGTTTGAAGTCTATTTTGTTAGATATAAGGATAGCTTCTTAAGTTCATGTAATGGGGAAATCAATTCTTAACCCTTTACTTTGAGGTATTAATGTCATGAAGTTGAAGTGTGTTTCCTGTGTGCAGCAGAATGCTGGCTCCTGTTGTTGTATCCACTCTGTTAGCATTATGCTGTGAAAAGTTTATGCATCATGCATATATCATGAGAAGCAGTAAAATTAAGAGAACCACTTTTAATTATCTTATAAGCTAGTAATTTTTTTTTCATGGCTCATGCTTTGTTTTCTTTCTGAAACTTTCAAAATTCCAAATCATATAGTTTCAAACTACATTGTAAATCATACATATGAAGAAATATGATGTGATTTGTAGGCTACTCAGAAGATGCTATGCGAATAAAGCACCAGCCACATGTCAAGAGAATCATGTAATAAATAGGTTTTGAAAAATATTTAGGGAGGCAAAATGTTTAAATATAACAGCATTATATTTAAAATATGTAAAATTACTAAAAGGTTTAATGGTATCTATCATTGTAATCTCAAGCTATATAAAATCAATGTTTCATGTTCTAAATTTAATTTGGGTATAATTAACATATAATATCAAAATTCTGCAATTTGTAAACTATACATTTATCACTAAAATGGCATAATATTGCAATTTTTAACAAATAATTTTTAACATATGCTTTATTTTCAAAAAGCTAGCTAAAAGTCAAACTTATGTAGAATTAGAATATAATACTAATGGAATAAAAATTTTACATCATTTGGCTGCTTTTATTCCATGACTAATATAAAGCAGAAATGAAAACTCTCAAAATTAATTATAATTAGTAAGAAATGTATGTAAAACAATAATGGTCTTAAAAGAGAAGAAAAATTTAATATTATTTACAGAATTTAAATGTTATCATTTATCTTTCATAAATGTTCATTAACAGACATAATGCTAATTTAAACTTTCTCAAAACCACCATTACTATTCTTTTAATATAAATAAAAAATTGAAAAAATTAACTAAAATATATAGTAGTTCAAGATGTTACATGTTTTTTAAAAATGGTCTCTAAATATAGTGCATTTTTTAAATGAAAACTATGCCATAAGCAGCAATAACTTGTATTTATTCCTATAATAAATGATGTTTGAAATAATCAAATTGATTTTATTTCTTTATACTTATTCATCACAACTAAAATCACTGTGTCAAACATTTTCATATCAACATAGGTTGCAGTGTAATTCATAGTAGCGTGGAAATGGAAGAAGCCTAAATACTTTTAAGTGGCTAATTATTATAAATTTTAGTTCTTATATATACATATTGAAGTGTCATGCAAGAATTAAAAGAATTCAATCTTTTTATTGGTACTCATACAGGTATAATTATAGATCAGTGTGAAATGTGAAATGCTCCAAAGGCAGATCCTATAGATACAGAGAATCTAAAATTTTAATGTTTTAGAGCTCTAAAGTTGAATGGTAGATACTACAACACCAATACAGTATAGTAATGGAGAACTATAGAATGTGTGGAAGGCTCAGTCTTGTATATATGTATTAGAGTTATATATAAGCAAGAACTTCTGCTTCATTTGATGAGTTTCAATTGTAGAAAACTATATTGTATTGTGAATTTAGGAAACATAAAAAGATTTTGAAATTTTTCACAATAAAATCTTAAAGTGTAAGAGTAAATATGTTTATGTAATTTAAATATTTCTAAATACATGCATGTATGGAAATATGCTAGTTCATTAATTTATGTAAAATGTTTATGTTTTATATTCTGATAAAAAGGATTTAATTTTAGAATTGAGGAAATGACATTTTTATTGACAAAGTGCAATCTATTTATTAGTTTATATTTTCCACACTGCTAACATTTTCAGATGTAGAGTTTCTTACTAGCAATATAGTTCTTTCCTTTAATTTAGTGTTTTGTAAAGCCACTGGCAAATGTGCAAAAGATGTTTCACCTAGAAGTTATAGGAGCTGGGATAAAGGATCACAAATAGCTCATTTATTTTCATGTTTTAAAGTTTTTTTCAAATAAAACAGCTATGATTTTTAGACATTATTATGGACATATCCTTAAGGTTCTGGTCTGCTATTAGAGCTAAATGTGGCTATTTAGTAAATGCTACATGTAGTTATGGTATATATGGCCAATGAACCAATCATCATAATACAAATACTTAAATTCTCGGTTCTCAATTGAAGAAATAAGGAGCCTTTTCTGCAAAAATAATTTTATTACTTTCTAGAAGATACCTTGAGAAATAGTTATGAATTTTGGCTTACATTTAGAAAACTATAATATAATATGATCAAAGCTCCCTTTGACATAAGGTATAAGGATTAACATATAGGTTATTATAACTATGAGAATTACAGAGAAAATAAATTCCCTATGAGAAAGAAACACATTCTTTTCATGCAATCTTTGGGGACATTATTAAGAAGAATTTTGTAGAAATTCAACTTTTACTATGAAAGGCATTAATCATATTTTAAATACTGAAACCTGTGTGTTATGAATTATTACAAATTTCTCATTACTTATGTTATTCAATATTGCTGTTGACTTGACTTTGCATTTGTTGCTATAAAAACAAACCTGAACAGAGGACAGGTATTCCATGCCAATAAACCTATGAGCTGGGACACAGAGGTAGGAAGATTGCCATTTCAAAGCCAGCCTAGACAAAATACAGGGTTTGAAGCTAAGCTGTGATACACCGTAACATCTGGTGTACAAACACATATCCAGAACAATTGTAAATAAAGTATTAAAATAATTGTAAAATAATTTATACTGTGTATTTATTTACAAAGGTGATTAAAAACTTATTATTTAATAATTCTAGAAAGTCTCTTTCACTTGCATTTCTTACTGATCCAAGATAACGTTATGGTTGTTTACTGCTTTGCTTCAAGTGCATTTAACATTATCCTTTTGTAATTAAAACAATTATTTTGTTTATTATTTCAGAAAATCCTTAGATGTGTTGGAAAAGAATATACAAATAGTATACGAACTTCTATTTGAACACGTATTTAATCAAAGATCCAGAAAAAAGATTTTATTAAAGTGGCTCACAGAATATAAGCTATATGGCACAGAAAAGCACACACACAAATGTGAATGCGGACTTTTTCTTCTTGTTTTTAATGTGAATAAACTCAAATATGCTTTTAGGGTATATTGTAGAACCTTGTGTAGATCTGGGTGGCTTTGGACTCACAGAGATCAATCTACTTCTTAATCCTGACTCCTAGGATTAAAGGTTTGTTTGACTACCTCCTAACTGCTGGCTGCTGGCATTAAAGGTGTGTATCACATCTGTTTGCTCTGTGTAGCTTCAGGGTGACTTTGCTTTCTGAACCCTCAGAAAATCTTTAATGAATCTTAAGTAATATATTGCCACAAAAAGAGATTGGAAGAATAAAACTGGAATGAATATAAAAATAAGAAATAAAAAGAGTGGTCTTTAATGTCAAATATTGGAGACATATTTATGCACAATCATAATGGCCTAAACCTTGGGAAAGGAAATTATTGGATGACATTTTCATTGATCACTTTATCAAGATCTGAATATATTTGTTTACTCAACAACAGTTGATGCTATGATACCTTTGTCTTTTTGGTCAGAGCTTATGTCACCTAATGATATTAACATGCAATGACTGACGAAATTTTAACGAATAGAATGAGAATACATATTTTTTGCAAACTCTGATAATGTTACTGACCTCATTTCTTTAAATACAGTGAAACTACTTCAGCGTTAATATGATTGATGGTTTTAATATATACTTGCCTTTTCACACTTGCCATGGGAAAGCTTCATTACAACTACTACCACTAGATTAAAATGTTACATATACACTTCCTCTTTTTGCCTATTCACCCAACAAATCATGCATACTAAAAACAAATAGGAATTCAAATTTTCAGTCAATATAGGATTTAATACTGATTCATCAGAGCTAAATATAAGATAATTACAATTTTGAATAACCACAGGTGATAATTGAATAGCATCATTACAATATTCTGTTTTATAAAAGTGAAAGCATATTTATCCTATAAATTTGATTTAACAAATATACAGAATTTTCATTAAGTCAAAGTATGAAATATCACTGTTACTCAGCTTTCTGTTACTGTAGTAATTACCTGAGGGTAGATATTAGCTCATGAAGAGCAAAGGTTTTTGTTGACTAACATTTTGGGAAATATTATTCTACAATTAATAATACTTGCTGCTTTTAGTTTTTTAATGAAGAATTTTACCACAGTGAGAACAAATGCAGAAATGTTGTTCAAATCATGTCTCTTAAATGAAGGAATATGAAAGCTTGACAAAAGTCCTCTTGAAGGATAAGGATTTAATGATTAGAATCTTGGAGATGGTGGGGAAGTCTTTTCCTGAGTTTTATCCCCTGTTCCTGATTGTGGCTGTAAATTTAATAAAGGCCAAGCTAGGATCATACCTTTAAGACTTTTGTAGAAAAATTTATATTTAAAAACTTTTATGAAACAAAAAGATTTTGTAACATTATTAAGATAATAAAACTATTGGAATCATAACTTTATTTTTTTACAAACACAAAATATTATAATGATGTAAAACCATTATAAATATAAATAATTGGGAATAGCAAGCCAAAAGAAAGAGTAAAATGTAACCCTATTTACTTTTTCTTCTCTGCAACATTATTTTGTATTGCAAGGATTTGAGAATGAACATCACAAAATATGATGATGTAATAACCCAATAATTTAAAGAATAATTAGGAAAAGACAAAATATACATCAAAGTAAGGTAATCTAGGTAGCAGCTCTGATTACATTAGTAATTGTTTTAGTCAGAAAAGGAGAAAAAAATCTAACAACTTTAGCAATATTTCCTAAAATCTATCATTACATTACACATGAATGTTCACATAAGGGTTTGAAGAAATATCTCATATTCTACTTACATTCAAGGTACAACTCATGTCATTTTTTCCAAAACATTTGCAGCCCAAAGTTATTAGTTTTTTTTTTTCTTCTCTCTTTGGCTTTTTTGCTCTTTTCTCTTTTGGAGACTGTCATAGAGCTCTCAATATTACTCACAATGAGTCTTATTCTTTGTTTTGAATGCCCAGCCTTAGCTTGTCTTGTTTCTCACCAGGATTTCCTAACTTAAATTATGCCAACTATCTTTTTCCTCTTAGATTTTATCCTTTGCTTTTTCTCTTTAGCTTTCCTTTATTCTTTCTCTGTGAGTAGCTGTGTGTCTGGTACCTTGAGTCTTTCTATCCTACTCTTCCTCACTCCTCTCAGATAAACCCTTGCATTTAGACTTTCTGCATGGCCATCTTTAGTATAATTTCTCCTGCCTTGCTTTTGACTATTCAGCTATTTATTAGATGATCAGATATTTTAGACATCAAAATAACACACATTCACAGAGTTAAACAGATGTAACATAAAAGAATGCAAGACATCATTGTATCATTAAACAAGTATTCCAAACCATGAAAAAATGCAACACATCTAAAAATAATATTCTACAACAGTCCAATGTTTTAGTACAGTAAGTAGAATAGCATTTTCCTCACATTTATCAAATTCGTTGGCCTTTGGAAATGTGAACAAAAATATTATATCAGGCCTGGAGATATTGCTCAGCTGTTAAGAGCACTTGCTGTTCTTCAAGAGGTCCTAAATTCCATTCCCAGAAACCACATGGTAGCTCACAACCACCCAGATTAAGATCTAATGTCCTTTTCTGGCCTGTAGTCATACATGCGGGGAGAACAATATACCTAATGAATAAATCTTTCAAAAAATAAATGTCATATCAAGTAGGAAAATGGGGGAATAAAAACTGCAGAGAACTCCATTCTTACCCATTTTTTTTCTTTTGGCTTGCACTTGATGGGTGCTATTGACTTAAAATAAAACAATACTTGTCCATTTATTATGTTTCTGTCCCTTTGTATCTATAAGATGAATGACAGCTTTTAAATGTATATAGCCATCTATTAGGTGAGGGAGAAAAAAATATCTGCTTATATTTCAAATGTATATGAGTCTTTGAGTATGCTGTATTATGAATTCTAAAAGGAAAGCAAGCAACTCCATTTTTTTTCTGACAAAGCATACCAACACCAAGTCTTGCAAAGACATAATATTTCAAGACAGAAAATACTGCACTATAAGAATATATACAAAAGAACTTAAAATTGTTTCTTTTATCTGTTAAATGATTTTCTGACTATGAATAACTAGAATTATTGTAAAATTCATATGAAGTTTGATACACAATAAACCATTAATTAACTTGACACATAATATGAGAATATCATCGCAGATAGGTATACAATGATGGAAGTATAGGTGAAAAATGAACACATAGTGAAATAGAAAATCAGAAATGGGAGTGTTGGCAGTAATCATATGCTATTGTAATTACTTGCTCTCATAGGAGCAAACACACTGTACAAGAACAGTAAGAATCACTTTTTTTTCTAGTGTATACTTTATTTCCTAATTTGTGAAAGCAGAGTAATTATAGTTACTACCAAATGAAATTGCTATGACCATGTAAGTCTACTTATGTTTCATGCTGTTCAATTTTAATAGCCAAGAAACTTATATACTAATTAATACTTGATACAATTATACTTATATAATTTTATCTTATTTCATTTTATACCCTTTTGCATGAAGTATGTATGTATCTGACATGTGTGCTTGAGACGTGTATTTGTGTGATGTAGGCATGGTTGTGTATTGAATTGCTTGCTGAAGTCAGAGGACAATTTTCAAAAATTAGTTCTCTTTTTCTAATACGGGGTAAGGGAAATGAACTTAGGTTATTTGGTTTATGAGGCAACTTCTTTAAACAACTTTACCTTTTCATTAATCTTCTGAGTAATAACAGAGTTACTGCAGCCCTTTCCAGATAAAAAAGGGGAGCAGAGATTGCAAAGGTGGTTTAAAGGAAGCCACAAAATTGATGAGTGTTATTGAAATAGTACCGGGTATTCATAAGCATTAATTGTTACTAAATTATTGCTCAATAAAATAAGATGACAATCTGTATAATTTTCCTGTTATATCCCTCAGTTTGCAGAAAATATTGACTATATTATGAACAAGGATATTTAAATTTATTGATGTATTCATTCAGTTCACTTTAGCAGTTAGCAATATTGACTCTCAAATTTCATACCTTCAATTGTAGAATCTCTTAAAACTGACTAAATATCTTTGAATTCAATTCTAGTGCTTTGACATATTATATCAAAAATTACAAAAGAATATATATATATATATTAGATATTAGTTTGGGATGATGTAAAAGAGTAAATAAAAAGTTAATAGAACAGACATAAAACTGTCATAGTTCTTGAAGAGATCTACACATTTAATAACATTTCTTATCATTATATTTGTAGAAATATTCCAGAAAATATATAACAAAGATGTCTGAATATGAATATTAAAATTTTATAAAATCAAATGTGTTAAATGTCTAGGTTATAATTACCCCAAGCCTCATAATTCTATTACTTAATAATCAGTGCTATACATGTACCATACAATTAAGTCCAAATTCCTATAATGAAAACAATTTTCACTCAATTTTCAATGAATATATCAAATTATATTGAGTATTGTTCAAATAACAATATTTGTGTTTATATTAATATTCTATAATCCAAATTATCTCATGTGCTTAGCCATAAACCACGTTGATTTAGTTAGCACTTGAAACAGAAGTAGAAAAATGAGAAAATATATTTGAATTGCTTGCACTCAATTTTATTTCATTTAAATTTGAATTGCACAATGGGCTGCATCTCTGTTGTACATTAGAATAGAGCCTATTCTAATGTACAACAGAGATGGAATCAGGAAATCTATGATTAATGAATATATAATAAAATAAGTATCCACTTATTTAAACAAATATATTAAATAGGGAATATTGCAAATATATGGAGAAGAAAGGCATGTGTTAAAAATAATGCTGAATAGCATAGAATATGTGGAGGTAATTTTCATCACAATTTTAAAAAATTGAACTACAAAAATAAGTCATGAATTTTCACATTTAATAAGAAATACTATTGAGGAAGTAATATGAGACTATAATACTGTACTTTCACAAACACATACTTGGTTATTTGTGAATATGATAAGAAATTGAGATTTCAAAATGAATCAGTTGAGATTAAAATTAGAAAAATGTAGAATTTATGAAATAAAATTACACAATACTCAATAATTTTTATAATTTATAGTTTTATGAGACTTCCCTATCATTATGTATCTACTTTGGTCATACTTGGGATTTTAAAGTACCCAGACTGATAGCTGTGAAACCAGCATTGGGACAACTCAGACCCTCTGAACATAGGTCTCAGTTAGAAGGCCTGGGCAGTCTAAGGGACCTCTGACAGTGGAAGCAGGATGTATCCCTGATGCACAAAAGGATTTTGGGATCATATTCCCCATGGAAGGATACTCCCTTAACCTAGAGACAAGAGAGAGGGCCTAGTGCCTATTTTAAATGATTTGACTGTTTTTGTTGACCACTCCTGGAATGAATCACTCTCCCTGAGGAGTGCGCCTGTGGGGGGAAATGGGATGGGAGGATGATCAGGCAGCATGAGAGGGAGGGAAAGAGGGAAGGAGGAAGAGAGATAGGGAGAGAGAGAGAGAGGGAAGGAGGGAGAGGCAACTGGGATTGATATGTAAAGTATGAAAAAATAAATAATAAAAATGATTATAAAGCTATTGTTTAATATAACTACCTCAAATATCTTAAAATGTGTCACAAGTACCTTTCATGATGATGAACATTCTCTAAATCTGTCTTTCTTTTAATGGCTGACTTAGAAGGAAAGGTTGAAAATAAGAAATACTAGGTTGTGTTAAATACTGTAGATTAAGATTAACTATCAATTAAATTAAGAAAACAACATTTGTAATTAAAAGAAAGCTATGGTACAGACCAAACATCTTTAAGTAAAAAAGGGGCTATTTGAACTATTATGTCAATAGCCAAGATTTAGATTTATTATGCCTTAACAATTATAGATAGACAGAAATAGTCTTTCCAAAACTTGTAGGTGCAACATGAATAGGGTTAAATACATCATGTATTAATTAGACTAATATGTAATAACAAAATTTACATATGTGTATTACATAATTGGGTGAAACTTAATATTACCACTAAGATAAACAATGCTCTTAATAGTATGTAATAATTTTAAAGAATAAAACATGTCATTAGCTGGGAGGTTGTAGTACACCTTCAAACCCAACACTCTGGAGACAGAGACAAGGCATGCTGCAGTGCTCTTCATTTTACTTTTTGATTTTGTTTTAGAGACAGGGTTTCTCTGTAGTTTTATAGTCTGTCCTGGAACTTTGTTAGTATAGCAGGCTGGTCTTGAATTCTTTTTTACCATATTCATCACTTTATTATTCTTTCATATCTAGCCACCCATCTGTCTATTCTTTCCACTTCCCTAATAAACGTCTTTATTTTTAAGTTTCCATAGCCTATTTTTAATGCTCCATAAATGAGACAGATAATATTTAGCAATTGTGTCTGGGGATCTGATTTCTTCTATGTAAAGTGAAATCTTCAGTTATATCCATTTTGTTGAAAATTACTGAATTTAATCTTTTGACACAGAGTAAAATTATAAGGTGTATATGTTATGTGCACTTTGAGTCAAGATCTGCATACCTTAATATATTTCTATATGACTGATAATTGCTATAATTGCAAGGACACTTTTTTTTCAGCTATTTATGTTCAAATATTAAATGAGGTTAGTGATGTGTACTTTCAATATTCTGTAATCAGAACTGATGAGCTCATTCTGTATAATTTACTTTCATGTGTATGCTAATATATAACAAATTTTAGGTGGTTTCACATTCTAATTTTTCTGTGAAACTAGTTTATTTACCTTCACCGTGATTCAAAACACATGTGTTTATAACTATTACATTATTGCTAGATATTACTATAGTTGCATTAGTATAAGGATTATAGTTAGTGTAATGATTAATGTTTTATATAAATTCTTTCCTGTGGCTCAAAGCACATAGAATAGACTTTCGATCTGTGTGAATGTCAACATCTGATTTATTCCCAAATAAATGACACAAAATTACATCATGTGAATATCAATCTAGATGTGAAGATTGGAGAAAAATATTTTAGACTTTGTAAATATCATATGTTAGTGGGCAAAGCAATGTTCTATGTAGAAGAGAATATTTCTTATTTAGATTGTATTGCATTGGTAAAACATTGTGACCAAATACAAATTAAGGAAGAAAGAATTAACTTTTAATTACATTTCTGAAACGTAATAGTCAACCATGGAAAAGAGACATGGAAGAAATTTGCAAGTATGCCAATATGAGCAGGAAGCTGACAGATGTTTTCTTTAACTAACAAGATCATGTACAAATAGGAAGTCAGGCAAAACTATAACCTCTTAAAATGCTCCTTTAGCAATGGACTTCCTCAAGCAAGGCTGAAACTTGCCACAATATTCCTCAGATAGAATCAATCACAGGCTTGAGCCTATTCTCATTAAGATTGGCATGATTGGTTTACAATATTCAGCATGATAGTGATATGTGAAGAAGGTGAAGGAGGAGTATAAGGTGAAAAGTACATTTAAAATACCTTAATCTCAATTAACCTTATAATATATATATATATATATATTATAATATATATATTATAATATATATATTATATTAGAGAAAAGAATCTTCAACTAAATATTCTGTCCAAAAGCTCTATTTTACAATGTAAAGAAGGAGGATAGGTTGAGAAGGAATGGATTATCAGGCATGGGAGGAGGTTTAGACAGTAATAACAGAGAAAAGTGATCACAGTGTATTGGATACAAGAAGAAATGAGTCAAAATAGGAAAACCTATTAAATAATCAAACATTCAAATTAAATTTAAACACATCATTGTAAATCTATGTGATAAAATTAGTTGAATACATTAAAATTATCATCATAGTCACAAACTATTGAACAAATGAAATAGAATGCATAAATGTAGATATAAAAATTTAAAAACATTTTTCTTTTATCAGAATAAAAGGACATAGAATATTGACTAACTCCGCTATAAGTAATGTTATAGAAATAAATGATTTCACACAGTGTTTGTTAAATTCTAAATCATGATATTTTCACTAATGGAATGTTACTAGTCATGAAGTCCATTTTGTGTGTGCTGCTCAGATAAATCTCATGGTCACACAATTGGATGCATAGCAAAAATGTATTATTGCTATGAATAACTGAATCAAATTTAATATCTATGAGTGGCTTGTAGGTGAACAAATGTTAATGTGATAGTATCAGGTCATATAAATAAATTATTTAAAATACATTTTAGCCAAACATAAGATTATATTGAAAAAAGAACTCAAGAACCATATTTCCAAGAATGCATCATGCCACAAAATTATTCCTATATGTGCAGAAAATAAAACATTTGCTTCCTTCAGTTTGTATTATTCTATTTGTTTCTGTTTAATTCTTTTTAGACCCCAATTTGATTCTTTCTTGCCATCTACTCCTGCTCCTCTAAAACATTCATTTTTTTGCTGTTATGATGCTAGTGTGAGATCACTCTATATTTGTTTTTTTATGTTGGCACTTGGTGGTATGAACTTTACTATTAGAACTTTTTCTCTGTGTCCCATATGCTTGGTCTTTATGTATATTTTTTCAATGAATTCTAGAAAGTCTTTATTTCATTAAATTTTAAAATGTTTTTATTCTTTATTTGTCCCTTTACATATTTTTCATTCAGTGAAGAGTTGTGCAGTTTCCAAGAATTTGTAAGACTTCTGTTGTTAATGAGCATGTCCAAGAAGATGCAGGAAATGGGAAATGCTTTCAATTTTCTTGTAATTTTCAATACTTGTTTTGTGGACAAGTGTATGGTCAGTTTCAGAGAAAATTGCACGATGTTCTGAATTTTATTCTATTATCTTTGTATGGCTCTTTAGATTTTTGCTATGACTATTTGATTTATAATATCTGTTAGCTCCAAAATTTCTCCTTTATTGTTTTGTCTGGGTGTCCTGCCCATTGTTATGAGTGGTTATGTCTCCCACGATCAGTGTTTAAGTGTCAATATGTAATTTAAGCTATATTAATATTTCTTTCACAAAAGCTTGTTCCTTTGTGTTTGGAGAATAGGTGACAAGAACTGAAATTTCATCATGGCATATTTTTCCTTTGATGATGATAAAGAGAAACACCCTATATCTTTGGATTAGTTTGTATTTGAAGTCAATATTTAGACATTAAATTTGTTATACCATCTTAATTCTTAAGTCGATTACCTTGGAAAATTTTTTTTCCAAAATTTTAATCTGAGGTAAAATCTGACTTTGTTGTTAAGGTTTGTTTCATAGATGCAGGAGAAGAGTGGGTCCTGATTTTTAGATTCAGTCTGTTAACCTGTACTTTTTTTATTAGGTAGTTGACACCATTGGTATTTAGAGATATTAATGACAAATGAATGTTGATGCCTCTTAATTGGTTGTTGTTTTTGTTGTTGTTGTATTTGTTTTTTTCCTTGATTTGGTTTTGATGGTGTGAAATTTTTAAATTTTCTTTGGTATAGTTTATTTCCTGGGGTTGGGGTTTTCCTTCTATCACATCAGGTAGGGCTGAATTCATAAGCAAATTTTAAATTCGACTTTATCCTGTTTTGCTGAGTAGAAGATTCTGTTGCTGGCATCTCTATTTTTTAGAGTCATTAGTATATCTGTCCAGACCCATCTGGATTTTAGCATCTCCATTGGGAAATTAGGTGTAATTCTTTTATATCTGCCTTTATATGTTAATTTGTCTTTTTCCCAGGCATCTTTCAATAGTCTTCCTTTTCACTATATATTTAGTGTATTTATTATTATGTGGCCAGGGACCTTCCTTTCCTGATCCAATCTATTTGGTGTTCTGTAGGTTTGGTTTACTTTATAGGCATCTCCCTTTGCTTAGGTTAGGATAATTTTCTTTATGATATTCTTGGAAGGATTTTCTGTTCCTTTGAACAGGGAGTCTTCTTCTTCCTATAATCCTACTATTGTTTGGTTTAGACTTTTCATGGTGTTGTCCCAGATTTCCTGGATATATTTTTGCCAGGTATTTTTTAGCTTTAACATTTTCTTTGATCAATGAATCCATTACATCTATTATATATTTAATGCCTGAGAAACTCTCTTCCATGTTTTGTCTCTATAGTTCTTGTTAAATTTCCTAAATTTTCATTTTCATAATTCCTTCAGTTAGTGTTTCCTTTATTTCTTCTATTTCAATTTTTAGGTCATGAACAGTTTTATTAATTTTCACTAACTGTTTGTTTACATTTTGATTTCTGTAATGTATTTATTGATTTTATCCAACTGTTTGAATTTTCCTTTCTTTAACCTATTAATTTATTTACCCTAAATGTTTCTTGAATTTTTTCATTGTATTTATGGTATTTATTAATTTCCTTTATAAAGAACCCTTTCATCACCAGGTAGGAGTTTTTAAGATCATTTCGTTATGTTTCAGCTATGTTAGACTATTCAGAGTATGCTGTGGTTGGACACCTATGCTCTAGTGTAGAATTTCTGGCTGTTATGGATTCTGTTCTTATGCTGGTGTCTAACTATCATGGTTTGGAGTAATTATTGGCCTAGCTGCTCATACCAGGGATGCAAGGAGTTGATAGTGTGTGGAATTCACAGGGGTTGTAGACTAGGTGGGGTTGGAACTGCAGCAGGAAAGAGTCTGAGGATTGTGGTTGATTGTGTTTACTGGAGAAAAGGTGAGCAGAGATCTGTGGACAGACTACTTGGTCTTAGGAAGGCACGGACTGTTTCTAACAGGAAGTGTCTGTCTGAGCTTGGGATTGGGATACAGCAACAATTGCAGGCAGGAGGCCAAGATGGGAAGGACTGTGTGATTCATAGTAGATGTGGATGGGCATAAGGGAGTATGCAGTGAGTGTTTTGGTACAGTGCTAAGTATGAACCTAAAGAATTGGATTTGCAGGGAGAATAGAAAGAGCAAAGAAGGCAGACAACCTGATGCCTTTTTATAGGGTTTTGTTTTATTTTGATTTCGTGTGTATTTGTGTGTGGGGGGCGCACATGTGCAGACACACTCAGTCATATGTTTCCAATCTTCTGTGTGCTGAAGTTGTGTGTATGTTGGAGTATGAGGGTACCTTAGTATGTCTGAAGAGACTCTTACAGGACTTCAGGATTCACTTTTATATTGATATCTGCATTATCCCTTTGATGCAGAGTCTGTTACTAAAGTTAAGATGGTAGGCAGCTAGCTCCATAGGTATTCTTTCTTCACAGGACTGGAGTTATTGTTGCTTGTTACCACAACTTTCCTTTTGTATGCATTCTTCCTTTTAAACCTCTGTCTTTGTACTTATACAGCAACTGATCTTAAATATTGAGCCACCCTTCTTCCTTCTATTTTTTAAAATTAAGACATGAATTTCCATATAATTATATGTAAGGAAAGAACAGCTATTCCTTATCATAAAGTACAATAAAGTACAGTTGCATAGGGTAAATTTAATGTGTAGAAACAGAACGGTTGACTACTTCACTTTTTGGAGATGCTACCTTTTATGATTCTTTAGATTTTTCACAAATTTGCTCACTCATCAAGTAAATGTAAACTTTTCATTGAGCTTCATTTATTTATGACAGTTTCTTGTTGCACATGTTTATCACTAAAAATACAATTTGTTCTGATAAATTTTATGTGAGAACATTTAATGATTTCCTCAAAAATTAAGAGAAAATAGGTAAATTTTGTCTTCTCTGTGATAATGATAACTTCATGTTTGCTTGTCTAGTGGTTGCTATTATAAAAAGATTCCTAGAGGAAAAGGGGAAATAGTGAGAAAGATGGACAGGGAGGTAGGCGAAGGAAGAATGTGCCAATCCATGAAATTGGGTGGAATATTTATACTAATCGATATTGTTTTTCTATAGCATTGTTTTTCTTGTTCAAATTAGTAATCTAGATAGTTTATATTTACATACAAGTAAAGACACAATGTGAATTATTCTCTCCACTCTACGTTTTAACTGTTAATTGATTTAAATAGGGGTCCTGAGATTGTGCTGAAGTTAAGAACATTTTCTGCTCTTGAAGATTACCCAGTTAATTGCCCAGTATCCTCATAATGCCTTATAAGAGTTTCTTATTCTAGTGCCCAGGAATCAAACACCTTCTTATGACATCCACAGAAACTAGTCATACATATGAGAAACACATATAACTGCAGGTAAATGCTCATGCATACAAATAGCAACATTTTAAAGTATTTTAAAAAGACATTCAAAATTTTATTTACTTTTAGCAAGTTTATTAAATGATTAAACAAATGTCTTATAAAATTAAGCACAAAGCACATTACTATGCAATTTCTTTCTTTTTCACACATTTTTTTTACTTGACTATCATTCAATGGTGTATATAGTTAATGACTACATGGAAATATCAATTCAACCAGAACTTTTTCATGCATAATTGTTTTATTAAATACATATATGCATTATATGCTTAACATATCGAAATGTATGTAATTATATGTATATTATTCATATCTATTTTGGTATATAATTGCATACAAGAATACACATTTTATTTCATATAAATGTGACTCTATGAAGTATCACTTCAACTGGAACATCTTAATTGCATGAGTTTTCCTGGGGGGAAAAATCAAGGACCTCTTCATCTCATATATGTCAATAGTGAAAATCCAAAAGTACAATATATCTTAGTGGAAAAAAAGTGAGTTTCTTAGAATTATTTGCAGGAAAATCGTCATGGGTTTCTCACTGGAGCAAGGATGATTCAAATGCGTTGGTGTCACCAAAGTACCCATCCCATCAAGAGTGAGGAGTTATGAAAGGTGCATCCATGTAAATTTGAGGCAGGCCAAATGAAGTGAAGGAGCCTTATCTTTCAGGTAAGCTTCCTCCTTACATAATTTAGAAAAGAGTTACGAACATATTGTAATTTTCTCAGTTTCTTGATTTTTGTTAATGTTTGGAGATTCCTATGTATTGTCAATATTTCTTCTCCCTGGAGCAGAAAATACTTTTATAGTGGAGTAATAAGTAACAAAATCATTTGCATAATTATAGATCTAGGGGAAATAAAATAGATCCCAAAATTATCTTAAAAATTATTATTATATGTTTGAAAATATGAAAGTATCAGTCAAATAATTGAGTATTTTTCTGATATGAATTTTTATAGTCTAGATATATACTGTCTTCTGCCTATTTATTTTTTTAAGAAAAGTTCCCTCACATATGTCTACAAACAGAATATCCTTTGACTTCCTCATGTGCCCCACGTGAATTCTTATCAGAATGTCAGATACCTTCATGTAGAAATCATTACTCAGTAAAATACACAAACCCTATTATATGGTGATATATTGTTTGCAATTTATTAAAGCCAGTGGAGATCAAAATCCCCAAATAGCCATATTAGTTTGCCATAGAAGACAGTCAAACACCTTTAATCCCAGGACTCGGGATTAAGAGGTAGACAGATCTCTGTTAGCCCGAGGTTACAATGAACTACAGGAAATATATGCAGTCCTAAAGAGAAAGAGCTTACAAATGGTGATCACAGCACCTGGGATCATATACCTTTAATCCTAACACTATGGAGGTGGAGACAGGAGGATATGGATGGGAGAAAAAGGAATACAAGGAGGAGAAAATAGGAATTAAAAGCCCATTGCCTCTGAAGATTTGTGAAGACAGAATCACCATTTCAGCAGGGTAGAGGCAAGATCTACTGTTTTAGCTACTTGGATTCTTTTACCTTCAGGTTGAAGTTCGAACGGCAATATCTCTCTCTGGGTCTGTTATGAATCATGATACAATGTTATGTCTAGAAGATAACAATGTGTAAAAGTTCTGATTGATGTTATCCAAATTTATTTATAGTACAAAAATATAATAAAAATAACATTACTAAATAAATTTGTTTTTCTATGTATCTTGCTAGACTATGGAATTTTGGTTTAATACCATGGAGTTGAATGAGGTATTCTGAAACAATAAAATACTTTAAATTTCTGCCTAACCAAGGCCCACAGGCTTTTGATCTCAAACAAACAGAAAAAGGCGTATATTAATTATAAACTGTTTGGTCGATAGCTAAGGCTTCTTACTGGCTAGTTATCTCTTTATTATTAACTCATTTCTTTTAAACTATATATTTCCACAGGATATTCTGTGCATCCTATCTTCCCAGTAGCTACATGACATCTCCCTTGTGGCTCCTCCTTCCTCTTCTCTGAATTCTCCTATTCTGGTAGTCCCACTTATACTTCCTGCCTGGTTAGTAGCAAATCAGCATTTGTTCATCAACCAAAAAGAGAAACAAATATTCACAGTATATAGGACATCCCCCATCACCATGTTTCATATTAGAGATCTGACTGACTCTAAGATTTAAGTTATATGATTATAGAAAAATTATTCTAACATTTGCAATTCTAATTCCATATTTTCTATGATTGAGAGGCAGCATTAAAGTGCATCTTAGTAAGTCTTGATGAGTATAATATGAGGTATATATAAAAATTATGCTTATGGGTTAAATTTTTGTCTTTACTTGATTTCAAACAACTCATTGTGTTCGAGCAACAATAAGCATATTAATCAAGATGTGAGACAAAATGGAAAATCATGACAGGAAGAGAAAATCAGAACCTATTGGAAAATATATTTTCTGCCACTTCAGGTGACACTAAAATGTACTGGAGATTTTCATTATGTTTAATAAAGAAAACATAATATAGTCAAATGACTAATGATTCATAGATGTTAGTGGGAGTATCTTCTTTCCAAAATTTAACCAGAAGTAACTTCTTTACCCACTAAAGAAAAGAGTTTGCTAGCTAGCTATTGAATATTAAATTCTCTATATCACAAATGGGTAAACAGAGAAATAAATAAAATTTTGTCTATATGACTTTAAAAGCTTTTTTCCAGATCTGGTGAGATACTGTGAAAGCTATAATTAAATCCTTTTAAAAATTTCCTCAAGTATGTCAAGATTATGATCTTTTAGAGTAAGAATTATTTAAAAACAAATGTTACAGTTACACATAAGAAATGTGTTCCTGGTAGCTTTAAATCACTGATACATACATAACAAAAATCAAATATGAAATAATAAAGTCTAAATACAAACTTTGAAACACAAACACACACACACACACACACACACACACACACACACACACACACACACACCACACCACACCACTCCTGAAAATCCTAGGAATCTTATAGTGTCTACATAGTATCAGTGTACATAGGACAAAGTGTTTCCAAACTGGAATAAGCAAAAAGAGAAAGAAATTTTCTCCTTCCATGTGTTGCTATTTTATTACTTCTCATCTATGTATTATTGGGTATTATTTTAAACATACATCTTCATCATGTTTGAATATATCTCACATTGCAGCGGATTTCTCTAATACTTATTCATGATATATTTTCAGTGATTTCAAACATTTCTGTAAGTTTAACTTCAGTTAATTTCCAAACTGAAGCTTCCCTCTGTGTCTTCCATTTTTTTTTTTTTTGCAATTATTTCCACTGACTAGTTATAATTTTGTGGGCCTTAACATATGTGTTTGTGTGTTTGTGTGTGTGTATGTGTGTGTTGTTTTATTGCTAGATAATATACCTTCTTACCCGTATTTCAGTATTAAACATGGAAATCATCATCAAATATTTATATATTCAATGTCTCAGTCAGTTACAAATTATTATAGATATATTTCCTGATTTCTTAGAGACAATTGAATAGGGACACCAATTATATTAGACAATTAGGCGGTTATGATATCAATTTTGAATTATGGTCAGCAAAACAGGATTTATTTTAGCCTGGATGATGGATACCATATAAGGAGTCTGTCTATCTGTTAAAGGTAGCAATGTTGGTAGAACTGTTACAATCAGAAATTGTTGATTATGACATTACATTAGCTTGACTCTCTGCCATTAACAGCTGCCATAATTCTTACCATATATTTGGTGTCTTTGTCTAATCTTCATCTTTAATGCTGATTTAAAACACTTCAGTAAATTTCTCTTATAATTGATAAAAATCAGAATTGGTTTCTCCTTTCATTTGTAAAAAAATGTAGATTGAGTTACACTGTTTTCATACAAATAAATATTTATTATTAAAATTGGAGAAAAACAGCAGTCTTCTTTTTTACGTGAGGCTAGGTTTTAATAGCTATAATTTAACCAATTTTTTTCTTTCCTCAGTTTCCATCCCGTTTCTCCTCTGAGTCCTTCCCTCCACTCACATCTAAACCCTTTCAAAAATCCATTCCTCCTTCATTTCTGTTCTGGAAATAGGTCACACATGAATACCAACAAATCATTGTATATCAAGTGGTAGTAATATTAAGAACCTCCTCCTAGCATGTGGAATAGGTTATCACAGCCAACCAAAGCGCAGGGGACAATCTTTCTCCCATTGACAGGAGTCTGACAAGTAGACCAAGGTACACAACTATAACATATGCAGATTGCTTAGAGAAGTCTCATGCAGTCTATCTGGCTTTGGTCCCATCTCTGTGAACACCTATTTTTTATCTCATTTTTGGTTTTTGATTTTGAGAACACACACATAATTCTCAGAAACTTAAGTTCAATTCTGTAAAATAAAAACAAATGTAATTTTCAAAGCATAATATATTAGAAAGTTATTTTAATGGGCATTATGCTTGTTTGTACTATAGAATAATTGTTTTAGCAATGCAACTATATTTTTTATTCTTTTATGTTGCATATGTTTAACTGTGAAGCTCTTTTACTTTGGCTGACTGAAACACCTGATAGTCTAATAAAGAGCTCAATAGTCAATAGTGAGACAGTAGAATTGATAGGGAGGACTGGCAGGAAAAAAAATATAGGAGTAGAAATCTTTGAAGAGATGAGGAGCACGACAGAACAAGGAAAGGGGGAAGCCAGTAGCTAGCCACCCAGTTACACACCAGCCATGTAGTAAGTGTGAATGTAAGGTAAATAGAATTTAGAAAAGGAAAAATCAGGTCAGCAGTTTCTGTGGGTTTCTTCAGCCTGGTCTTGACCCCTTTGTTCATCACTCCTCCCTCTCTGAAACTAGATTTCAGGAGCTTGTCTTAGTGGTTAGCTTTGGGTGTCTATTTCTGCTGCCATCAGCTAATGGATGAAGGCTCTAGGATGGCATAAAAGGTTGTCATAAATATCCTTTTTTGAGGAAGGGCATTTTAGGTAGGCTATCCACTATTGCTTAGATTGTTAGTTGGGGTCATCCTTGTCAATCTCTCAACATTCCCCAAGTGCCAGATTTCTCTTAAAACCTAGAATGGCTCCCTCTACTATGGTATCTCTTGTTTTGTCCTCCTCTATTCTTTCCCTGCCTCAAACTTTCTGCTTCCTCATGCCTACCTCTCCCCTCTTCTTCCTCCTATCTCCCTTTCCCTTTCTCCCCTCCAGTCTGATAGCTAGGAAACCATCATAGGACTGACACATACCCCCTAAATGTGGTTGTTAGGAGGACTGGGGATCAATATTTATCCCCAGTATACTAATGAAATTTGGTATCCCATTCCACATACATGGATGCTCTCTCAGCCTAGACACATGGGGTAGGGCCTAGGAAAATCTCCAAGTAATATGACAGACTTTGAAGGCATTCCCTATAGAAGGCATCTCCCTCCATGGGGAGCAGAAAAGGGATGGGTTGGGGGTTAGTAGGGTGGAGCAGGAAATGGAGGGGAAGGTGATCAAACCAGGATTGACATGTAAAATAAGCTTGTTTAAAATTTAAATTAAAAAATATCAAAAACAACAACAAAAAAAGAAAGAAAGGAAGGAAGGAAGGAAGGAAGGAAGGAAGGAAGGAAGGGGAAAAAAAACCCAGAAGCAAAAAGTAGATGGGAGAAGTTAAGGTAATAAAAGATAGCTAGAAACAATACAAGCTAAGGCAATGCATTCTTAAATAAGAGTAGGTCTCCAAGTTTGTTTTATTTGAAAGCTAGGCACCAGGCAACCCAAAGAACATAAAAGCCAAACGAGTATAAGGCAACAACAGAATACTTGTTATAGTTCTTATGTAAAATATAATTTGTTTACAATTGTAATGACAAATTCAAATATATTGGAGTGATGGGAAGCTTATCACCACTTCTACCTCCCGAAAAATGTTATCATGGTAGCTGCCTGTTGCATGAGATCTCTAGAACTATATACGTTCTCTTTCAATAATATTTGTTTTTTCCCTTTGGTTTTCTCTTTGTCCTGTGTCTATTAAGAAAGATGGCAAACAATTTTGAATGAAATTATTTAGCAAATGGATCACTTGTACCATGACAGAGAGCACAATTTCAAAATTACCTTTGATAAATTAACTGCTTTAAATTTTAGACTAATTTAATTTTCAAAGCAAATCAGAATATGGAGTAAAGAACTCTGACCTCCTTCTCCTTAACTTCTGTATATACTTTTCTACCATTTTTAAAATCCTTCATAAAGTTATTATTTTAAAATTGATATCATCATATAAAATAAAATATAAAAAATTGTAGAAGAGGACATATCCAATTTATCATCAATTTTACCTACAGTAAAATGGGTACATAAATTTGAAAAATAAAAACAAATGCATGATTATATAACATTTATGTTCAAAAGAGAAACTCGGAAAATGTATATCAAATAAATAGCACATAACTAGGGCATACCATTTGTCATTTAGTCAGAGTCATAGTACAATGAAAATTTGATTTGGCTTCATTTAGAGAATTATATTTTGTTTACAAAAAATCCATCTTCCCTTGATTTAATAACATCTATTCAGCCCCGTATTAATCAAAATAATGAGGAAAAAAATACTGGAAACATTTTATTTTAAGAGACATATTTTGGACTCACATATATCCAATGTCTATAGTTTATATGCTTATGCTTTGAAGACTGTGGATTTTGACAAATTTAAAACATTGAACCATTTGTATTATACAATAGGATATTTTCTTTAGAATTTTTCTATAGTCAGCTTGTCTTTCCTTTTCTCTAAACTAAATTGACAAAAAGAGTGATCTTTCCTATTTTACTTTTCCATAATTTTATCTTTTTAAAAGTCATGTAAATACTATCATGCAGTTTAGCCTTCCTTCACTTAGAAAGATGGTATTTTGTTTCCTATTTTTTCATGGATTAATAGCGTTTTCCAATTCAATAATGTACAACAATTTATTGCTCAGAGGAAGAATATTTTATCCATCAGTCAAGTGAAGTATATCTTGATTTTTTTAATAAATTTTGGCAGTTGTGCATAAAAATGCTGTAAAAATGTATGTGCACACATGAGTGTTCAATTAATTTAAGGAACTATCAAGAGTAATATTTCAGGTGCATGGTATGTATTTATGCTTATATAAATTGCAATATTTTTCCATCATGGTTACAGTATTTTTAACTTCTTCTGGCATTTGCCATTACAAGCATTCTGTATTGTAGCCATTCTAATAGTATATATTGCTATAATAGCATTTGAAAAGAATGCTTGATATAAAATTGAATTGTTTTGTTAAGAAATAAAACTCTCATGGTAATTTTCTGGTAGAAATTATGGCTACCATGCAATTCCAATTTCTAAGAACTTAGTGCAACTCATGATTATCATTTGTTTTTGAAAATTGAAAATTAACATATTCTGATAATAACACTGTAATATTCGTGACTGAAGATAAATAATGAAATGTTTTCTAAAAAATCTATAGAAAGCTGTAAACCCAGACATCTACTGCACAGAAAGGACTAAGTGAAAAGCTTCACCTGAGAACCAAACAGGATCTAGTTCTTAGGCCCTAGCTCAAAACCCTGGCATCTCAGTGCTTTAGACAGTCATCAAGAAAGGTGGGCTACACCAACATTTCTCCCACTGTACTCTGTAACCTACAATCCACTCTGCCCTCAAACCAATTCATCCCCAGAGACCTCAGAGTCTCACTGAGACACAATCATTCACTGTACATAAAGGTCTAAGAGAGATGACCAAAAGTCTCCCTAAGATACAGACAGTGACCACATCCAACTAAGAAACTCTGAGAAACAAACACTGTCTGCAAAGATCAGATCAAGAGGCAAAGGGACTCTCTGAACCAACTGGAGGAAGAGATGGGTAGATGACTATATAAGAGTATATTCAACAATCTAAACAGCAATATGGCACCATTAGGATCTAGTGTTCTATATCAGGAATACATGACTATACCCATGCAGAAAAAGCAGAAAAAAAGAACCTTAAAGTAACTTTATGAACTTGACAGAGGCACTTTAAGGAAAAAATGAAAATATCCCATAAAGAAATAGAGTAAAAGACAAAAAAAAAAAAAAAAAAAACAGAATAAATCAATAAATCCCTTAAAGAAAGCCAAGGAAAAACAACCAAACACATTCAAGAGTTGAAAATTAAAATAGAAACTGAGAGAGTGTTGGAAATGAACAGAAACTATAGTTGAAAGCATATCCAACAGCATGCAAGTGATAGAAGAGGCATTGAAGATGTGATATAAGAAATAAATTTATTGGTCAATGAACACATTAAAGTGAACAAATCCATAAATCAATACATATGGAAATCTGTTATGCCAGGAAATAATAATAGAGTAAAATAATAGGGTAGAAGAAATAATAACTGAATAATACGGTAGAAGAAAAAGTATGCAATTTCAAAGGAACAGAAAATATAAACATAAAATATTTCCAAGCCTGAGAAGAAAAAAGAAGCTTACAGAATAGCAAATAGACTGACTAAAACATAAGTTCTTGTCATGCAATAATCTAAACAAAAATATAGAGAATATTGAATGAATGTTAAGAGCTGTAAAAGACAAAAGTTCAAGTAACATATAAGTACAGAACCATCAGAATAACAGCTGAATGAACAATGGAGACACTCAAAGACAGAAGGTCCCTGATAGACATTATGCAAATCCAGGGAGAACATGGATGCCAACCACACTACTATAAGAAGCAAAACTTTCAATCACAATAAGTGGAAAAAAGAAGATAATTCCATGAAAAACAAAACATATTTATAAAGTAATCATCCACAAATTCAGACCCATGTAAACAAGAAAGCACTAGAAAGAAAACTCCAAAACAAAGAGTTTATAGATACCCACAAAAGTACAGGCAATATTTAATCTCACACTAGCAAACACTATAAAAAGTATACAAACACACACCACCACCAAAAAAATAATAATAATAACAGGAAACAAAAATCACTGATCATTGTTATCCCTTAATATTACCTGTAAAAAGACACAGGGTAAGAGAATTGATAAAAAAAAACAGGTTCCATCCTTCTGTTGCATGCAAGAGACCTACCTCAAATTCAAAGTCAAATGTTAAAGGGTTGGAAAAGAATTTTCCAATCAAATGGACCTAAGGTGTAATCTGGTTTAGTTATCTTAATTTGTAACAAACTGGACTTCAAAGTAAAGGTAAACAAATGAGATTATGGACGTTTTATATTCATCACAGGAAAAATCCTTCAAGGTGAAGTCTTAATCATGAACATTTATGCCCCAAATACAGGGCACATTCATAACTCAAGTTTAAAACACAAACACACACACACATGCATGCACACATACACACATGAACGCATGCACGCACGCACACACACACACTAATATTGGGAAACTTCAACACTTCCCTCTCACCAGTGGACGTATGCCAAAATAATGGAGAAATAAGGGATCTAATACATATTATATCACTAATGGTCTTAACAGATGCTTACATATCATTCCACCTAAACACTAATGAATATATCTTCTTATCAGCACCACAGTGGCACCTTCTCAAAAACTGACAATATTCTTAGTCACAAAGCAAATACCAAATTATACAAAAAATGGAATAACTCCCTGTATTTTATTGGTTCACTATGGCTCAAATTTAAAATTCAACAACAACATTAAATTTTGAATGTCTACAATCTCATGGAAGCTGAAAATGCCCAACTGAATCACCCTTGTCTCAAGGAAGAAATTAAAAAAAAAAGAAATTAAGGGTTTCCTAAAATTTAATTAAAATGATGTAAAACAGAGCCAAATTTATGGGACACTATAAAAGCAGTATTCGGTTCCTAACCAGGCTCAATCTTCCTGGTTGCACATGTTTTCCTTTCCTCCCCCTCGTTTTCTCCTATTTCTCTCTCCATTCGCTGCCCCCCCACTTCCCCTGAGCTCTGGGGGACTTGTCCCTTCCTAGTTCTGTGAGGGACTTTATATGAATCTCTTAGAATACACCTTGTATTCTAGTTCCTCTGGTGGTGTGAATTATAGGCTGGTGATCCTTTCATCTAGTTCTAAAATCCATATATGAGTGAGTACATACTGTGTTCCTCTTTTTGTGGCTGGGTTACCTCATTCAGGATGGTTTCTTCAAGTGCCATCCAATTGCCTGAGAATTTCAAGATACCATTATTTTTTTTTCTGCAGAGTAGTATTCCATTGTGTAGATGTGCCACATCTTCATTAACCATTCTTCAATTGAGGGACATCTAGGTTGCTTCCAGGTTCTTGCTATTACGAATAGTGCTGCTATGAACATAGTTGAATAGATGTCTTTGTTGCATGGATGTGAATCCTTTGGGTATATGCCTAAGAGGGGGATTGCTGATTCCTGTGGTAAACTAATTCCCATTCTCCTGAGGAATTGCCATACTGATCTCCAAAATGGCTGTATGAGTTTGCACAGGAATAGAAGACAGGAAAGAGAGAGAGGGACAGAGACACACAGAGAGAGAGAGAACATAAAAGAGTGAGCCAATATTAGCTTGAAGATAAAATTGAACACAAGGAAAGGTCTAGAGATCTACAAGACTGCTCCCAACTAACAATTTGAGCTTCCGTGGAAAGGCTATCATAAATGCCCTTCCCAGAGAGTGAGATCAACAACTAACTTATCCATTGAGCCCTCAATTAATGCCTGTTGGAAACAGGATCAAACACCCATACATAAACACTGAGTCGAACTAGAACCCAGATGCAGATAGAGAAGACAAGACCAGGATGCAGAAACACACACAGACAGCTTACCTGAACAAGGAGGAGCTAATGGCCACTAGACTGATAGCTGGGAAGCCAGCATGGGACTGACTCAGGCACCCTTGAATATGGGTCTCAGCCAGAAGGACTGAGCAGTCTAAGGGAACTCAGGCAGTGGAGCAAGGATATATCCCTGGATGCACAAAAGGACTTTGCAAACACATCCCCCATGGAGGGATAACTGCATTAACCTAGAGACAGGAGTTAAGCCCTAGTCCCTACTTCACCTGACCTGTCAGATCTACATGACCCCAACTGGATGGCATTCCCCTACATATGGAATTGGGGTGGGAGGGTGGGAGGGGAGTGTGGTTAGAGTGCATGTGAGAGGGCAGAAAGGTAAAATGGAGGGAAGGAAGGAGGGTGGAAGGGAAGGAGGGAGGGAGGGAGAGGGAACTGGGATCTACATGTAAAATAATAAATTAAATTTAAAAAAAAAATACTTTGACTCCAAAATTTAAGTTCAAGGACAAGTTACTGGGGAAAAGGATTTCTATTATTGATTCCACAGAAAATGAAAAGATAGACTCCTTCCAGACTAATGTGGTTTGATCAAGCCAGATCGTCTGAAACACAGGACAAGGTGATAGTACATTCAAAACAGCTGGACAAAATAGCCTTACATACTACAGCCAGGTTTTCTGAATCTTCTTCGAATCCCCCATGACAGAGCCCCTTACCAGCAGGAAGTTGTTTGGAAAGAACGACGCCCAGATTCCCAAATACTGTCTATAAAAGTTTGTTTTCATTTAAATGGACTTTGTTATGTAAAGTAAATTAAAAAAAATAAATTAAAAACAAAGCAGCACTCGGATGAAAATTCAAACCACTAAATGCCTACATAATGCAGTTGGAGAAATCCTACACTAATAAATTAACAGAACACTTGAAAACACTAGAACAAAAAGAAGCAAACTCAAGCAGACAGAGTAGAAGACTGGAAATAATCAAATTGAGGACTGAAATTAATAAAAGGAATCAAAGTGAAGAATAGAAAGAATCAAAGAAAGAGTTAGTTCTTTGAGAAAATCAACGTATAAACAAACTGTTACCCAAAATAATGAAAAGACACAGAGAATGTTGCAAATTAACAAATTAAGAAATGAAAAGGGAGACATAATAACAGTGAGGAAATCCAGAGAATCAACAGATCATACCTCAAAAAATGTGTACTCAGCAAAATTGGAATTTAAAAGAAATGTACAGTTTTCTGGATAGGTGTCACATACTGAAATTAAACTAAGACCAGAAACACAATTTAAATATACCTATAAATCCTAAAGAAATTGAAGTAGTCATCAAAAATCTCCCAAACAACCACAACAGTAAAACCCGAGACCAAATGGCATCAGCTCAGAATTCTGCCAGAATTTCAAAAAATAGCTAACTCCACTGCTCCTCAAGTTGTTCCACACAATAGAAACAGAAGCAACACTGTCAGACTCCTTCTATAAGGCTAGAGTAACCCTGGTACCCAAAGTACACAACGATGCAACAAATAAAGTGAAGTATCGATCAATCTCACGCATGAACATTGGTGCAAAAATATTCATTAAAAACTGTCAATCTACATCCATGTATACCCCCCCAAAAATCATCCAAACCTGACCAAGTGGGCTTCATGCCAGAGTTGTCAGCAGGTTCAACATATGAACATATGGAATTTGGTCAAGGCAATCTGCTATATAAGCAAACTGAAAGAAAAATAGTGATTAGATGTTGAAAATGCTTTCAAAAAATTCAATACCCCTTCATGAGAAAATTCTTGGATAGATCAGGGATAAAAAGCACATATCTAAACTTAACAAAAACAATATACGCAAGGGCAACGTGATTATCAAATTTAAATGTAGAGAAACTCAAAGCAATGTCACTGAAATCAGGAACAAGTAAATGTTGTCCCCTCTGTCCCTATCTATTTGATATAGTACTTAAGTTGCAGCTGGGGCAATATGACAACAAAAGAAAATCAAGGGGATAGAAATTTGAAAGGAAGAAGTCAAATTATCACTATTCAAAAGTTACTTGAGGGTATACATGAGTGACCCCAAAAACTTCCAGAGAACTCTTATAATTGAAAAAAAAAAAAAAAAAAAACACCTTCAGTAGCAGGATACAAGGTTAACAAAAATAAAGCAGCAGGGGACTGACTCTGACCACCCTGAATATGGGTCTCAGCCAGAAGTTCTGAGCAGTCTAAGAGACCTCAGACACTGGAGCCAGGATGTATCCCTGGTATACAAAAGGACTTTGCAAACATATCCCCCATGGAGGGATAACTGCCTTATTCTAGAGATAGGAGAGAAGCCCTAGTCCCTACTTCACAGGACCTGTCAGATCTACATGACCCCAACTGGATGGCATTCCCCTACATATGTTATTGTGGTGGGGGTTTGGGAGGGGAGGGTGTTTAGAGTGCATGTGAGAGGGCAGAGAAGGTAAAAGAGAGGGAAGGAGGGAGGGAGGGCTGGAGGGAAGGAGGGAGGGAGGGAGACGGAACTGGGATCGACATGTAAAATAATAAATTAAAAAAAAAAAAAAAAAAACGCTTTGACTCCAAAATTTAAGTTGAAGAACAAGTTATTGGGGAAAAGGATTTCTATTTTTGTTTCCACAGAAAATGAAAAGATGTGGATTCCTTCCAGACTAATGTGGTTTGATCATGCCAGACCGCCTGAAACAGAGTACAAGCTGATCCTACATTCCAAACAGCTGGAGAAAACAGCCCTACAGACTACAGCTAGCATATCTGAATCTTCTTCGAATCCCCCAAGATAGCGCCCCTTACCAGCAGGAAGTAGTTTGGAAAGAACGACGCCCAAATTCCCAAATATTGTGTATAAATGTTTGTTTTCATTTAATTGGGCTTTGTTATATAAAATTAAATAAAAAATTATATATAAAAAAACAAAACAAAATATCACTATTTATCATATATATGATAATTTGACTGAGAAATAAATCATAGAAACATCACAATTTATATTAGCAACAAATATATACTCTCTTGGGGTAACTCTAGCCAAACAAGTGAAAGACATGAATGAGAAAAACTTTAAGTCTCTGAAGGAAGAAATTTAAAAACATATCACTAAATGAACAGATCTTCCATGATATTTGATAGTTGGAATCAACGTTAATAAAAATGTCCACCCTACCAAAAATAATTAACAGATTCAATGCAATCCCCAACAACATCTCATTGGAAGTCTTCATAGACATTGAAAAATACTCACTTTCATATAAAAAACAAAACACCCAGGATCCTCTGGAGGCATTATCATCCCTGACTTAAAACTCTACTATACAGCTAGAATAAAAAAGCAGCTAGGTAGTGGCATAAAAACAGACAGATGGATCAATGGAATTGAATCGAATTTCATGACACATTTATTCACATACTTAGAACACCTAATTCTTGACAAATAATGCATAAAAAGTACAGTGGACAAAGGAAAATATCTTTAAATATATTTCAGACAAAACTGGATGTCAACTTGTTTAAGATTGCATATAGATAAATAGCTATCATCATGCACAATACCCAAATCCAAGTGGATCAAGAACATTAACATAAGTCCAGCTACAGTGAAACTGATAGATGAGAAAGTATAAGAAGCCTTGCAAACATTGACACTGGAAACCTCTTCCTAAATATACCAGTAGCTCAGACATTGAAATTAATCAATAAATGGGAACTCCTGAAACTGAAAACTTTCTGCAAGCCAAAGGACAGCCTCAATAGTACAAAATAATAGCCTCAAGAATGGGAAAAGATCTTCCCCATATCTGACACAGGGCTTATCTCAAAATAAATAAAGAATTCAAGAAGCAAGACATCAAAATACAAACTAACCCAATTGAAAAATGGGTACAGAGCTTAATAGAAAATTCTTACCAGAAGAATTTCAAATGTAGAAAAGACATTTAAGGAAGTGTTCAACATCCTTAATCATCAGGTAAATGCAAGTTAATATAACTCTGAAATACCAAGTTAAACCTTTCAGAATGGCTAAGATAAAAATACCAAAGACAGCTTGTTATAGAGGATGTGGTGTCACAGAAATACTGCTCCACAACTAGTGAGAATGCAAGCTTTTGCAGCCACTTCTGAAATTTGTAACAAAATTGGGAATCAATCTATCTCAACACCCAGCAATAACATTCTGATGCATATACCCAAAGGGCACTCATTCAAACCAAAATGACACTTGCCCAACAATGTCCATAGCCACATTATGTATAACGGCTAGAACCTAGAAATGACCTAGATGCCATTCAACTGAAAGGATAAGGAATATGTAGTACATTTACACAATGGATGACCTCAGGAAAATTGCAGGCAAATGGATGGAACTGGAAAAAACCCAACCACTGTGAGGTTACACAGACTCAGAAAGACAAATCATGTATGTATTTACAAGCAAGTGGATAATCAATGTAAAGCAAAGGAAAACCAGATTACAACCCACAGGTGCAAAGGAGCTAGATAACACAGAGGAACCTAAGTAGTACATGTGGATCACTAAGGCAAGGAAAATTACATGAGATATACTGGGTAAACTGGATGTAGGTGGTGGTAAAGGTGATTGGGATGAGGGAACTGGGTGGTTGTGGGGAAGGAAAGCAGTAAAAGAGCAATTGAAGAGATATCTTAATAGAGAAAACCACTATGAAGTTAAGGAGAAACCTGGTGCCAGGGAAATTCTCAATAATTCACAAGGATAACCCCAGCTAAGACTCCTAGCAATGGTGGTGAGGTTGCATGAAGTGGCCTATCCATATAATCATATTGGTGAATACCCTAACTGCCACCAAAAAGTCTTCATCCAGTAATTAATGGAACCAGACATAGAGAACTACAATCAAGCTCTAGGCCAAGCTCTGGCAATCTAGTTGAAGACAAGGAAGAAGGACTATAGGAAAAAGTGATGTCAAGGTCATGGTTGAGACATCTACAGAGGCAATTGAACCAGGATCAGGAAAACTCATGAACTTTAGACTGACAGTTGTGGAGACTGAAGAAGACCAAACTAGGCCTTCCATATGTGGGAGATAATTGTGAAGCTTAGACTATCTGAGGAGCCCCTGGAAGTAGGACCACCATACAAACCTGGTACATGAGTTAGCTTGCTGAAGTCCATTTCCTATGGTTGGAATGTCATGGTCAGCCTTAATGCATGGGATAGGGGATTGGCCCTGCCCTGCCCTATTGGGCCAGAAATTGTTGAGTCCTAATGATTGCCCATACCCTTGAGAAAGTGATGAATTTGGGAGTAATGGGGGTAGGAGGAGGGTGAGAGGAAGAACTGTAAAATAGTAGAAAACAAAGAAAAGAAAATGTGTAAAAAATAGAATTTTTTACCTGTAGATCCTATTTTTTTATTATCTTTAAAAATTAGTGACAGCAGCTTTCCCTCCTTTCCTCCCATTCTCTCATCTAACTGTCCTTGGAGCCATACATATTCTTGTCTTTACTTTCTATTCCAAAAAGGGCAAGACTCAAATGAATATGAACTAAACAAGGTATATTAAGTTTCACCAAGACTAAGTACCTCTACATAATATTTTTTGATTATTTTAAATATAAAATTTTTGGTACAATTATTTTGATCATTCCCTTTTCCATTTCTCAACTTCATCTAGATATTCCTGATATGTCCAAACAAATTAATGTTCATTATTTCTCAAAAGCAAAATTATCAGAAATAAATCAAAATATAAAAACAACAGCTACAGATATAAGACAAAACAAAACAATAAAAGAAAGAATATAAAAAAATGCGTGGAATCTATTTTCTATTGGTCAACTCCTCATACATACATACATACCAGAATGCTATCACCCACATGTAGTCAAATTTTGACAAGAGGATGAGGAAGAGTGTGATAACATCCAGGTCTTCAAGCAATGTGTTAAGAGGTATAAGTGTGGGAGAAGTTTTAATTTATTTGAAATATCATGGACATTTTGCTTTTGTTTTTATTTCAATGGATTCATTATAAAGTTTAAAGAAATACTCAGGAAGGATAATTTATTTACCTGCTTCTACTTATGGCAATTTGGATTTTCTTATGGTTTATTAGTAAATTGAGAATTGTAATGTGGAGACTCTATTATGAAATAAGACAAGGAGTGAGAAAGTTTTCACTTGAAGTTCATAACAAATGTCAGTTTTATCAATCACTAACATATGACTTAAAGCAGGACTTCAGATATCATTTGTATTATATAAATTTTAATACTTGTTTCAGAATAATCTGTACTTTAAACTTTCCTTAGTAATGAGATTATACCGAAATCACAGAACAATTCAGAATATATACATTTTTCTTAACATTTTTTGTGTGAATTTGCAGGAAATTATACAGTGACTTGTGTGAAGGAAGTATGATTATATGGTAAACATAACGAAAACTGGATTAATTTTTATACAAATAGGTACACATAGTATTAACACATAAGATTTTCTATAAAGCAATTATTTGTTTGCAGATGAACATGCTTAAAAGATAAAGATACTGAAATTTTGAGACTTAAGGTAAATTTCACAATATCTTCAAATATTATTTCTGAGAAACATAGTACTTAATTATTTCTCAGTAAATTCCACTTGCTCAAATACTTCAGGACAATTACCAAATATTTTGGTTGTTGTTATGCAAGAAAACATTAGTGTGGTTAGCATAATATAGCCAAATATTTTTTTAAAAAATTCTCTATTATTCTATTTGTATATACATACTTCATTTATGAATGAAAATTGAATCAATTTGAAGTCACTGTAGGACTTGAATAAATATATTAAACAGGAAAGTCTTGGTTATAATTATACTAAATCTTGAAAAGCAAGAAATGAAAAGTATTTAATGGGTGCCTTATTCTTTTATATATAAAATTAGGTCCTACTATCTCACATTTAACTTTCACATCCTGAAAAGTATGTAAGTAGGGAAAGATTAAAAGGCACAGACAATGGGCAATGCAAAATAAAGTACAAAGTGATTTTAGCTTTCTTGGATGATGTGACATCAAGTATCACAAATAGGCCTGAAGCTTGATGGAAACAAATGTCCTTAATAAGGACCCTCCTTATCTTCATTTTCTTTTTCTCTAATCTCTTCTGTGGTTTACTTTTATATATATATAAATTTTTCAATGAATCTGTTCACTTGTATGCTATATTCTCCTTTCATTTTGGAAATATTTAATGGTGAAAGTGATATTTACCTTATTAATCTTCAGACAGGAATTCAGTTCTGTCTTTTATTTATTTATTTTATATAACCAAGTTCATTTAAATGAAAACAAACATTTATAGACAATATTTGGGAATTTGGGCATCATTCTTTCCAAACTACTTCCTGCTGGTAAGGGGCGCTGGCATGGGGGATACTAAGAAGATGCAGAAATCCTGGCTGGAGTCTATAAGGCTGCTTTGTCTAGCTGTTTTGAATGTAGAATCACCTGGTACTCTGTTTCAGTTGGTCTGGCTTGATCAAACCACATTAGTCTGGAAGGAATCCACAGCTTTTCATTTTCTGGGTGATTTTATTCGGTGTTTCTTGACTTTTCTTGCTACTTGTTAACTTGTTATATTCTTAAATGCTTTTTCTGAGAAATGTTTATTATCAAAAATATATCCTTTAAAAAAGGTACTTCTGTGGCTATAAATTTAGAACAATATTTAAAAGTATTTGCTTCTGTTATACTCACATCATTGTGGCTCACAATCTTCTTTAATTTTCTAATCTCTTCTAGAATCAGTGGCCCACATGATGAACAGAAATTCATTCTGTCAAAACACACATACACATAAAATAATAACAGATAATTGTACAAAGAACTTTAAAAATTACTTGCATATCATGTACTTTAGGAAAAGGACATACTATAATTTCAGGGATTTTTTTTGGTGTTATGTGAAAGGTTATCATGTGTGCTTTATTTGTGTTTGTAATTATGAACCATTAAACTATAACTAACTATGAAATATATCATAATTCAGTTCTTGAATGTGTACACTCTTAGTATTTCTGTGCTGTAATAAGAGTTTTTGAACAAATGAATTTGGGGAGAACTTACTCTATTTCATTTTACAACTGTAGTCTATCATACAGGGAACTCAGTTACTCAGTTCAGAAATTGAACGGATTCATGAAAAATCCATTTGACTGTAGGTTTGAAGGCATTAGCCCAGGACAAAACTGTACTTGTAGGTGGCTTCTTCTGGAGTCCAACTAGTGAGGTTTTTTTTTTTTTTTTTTTTTTTTTTTTTTTTTTTTTTCTTTGAGTAATTTTGGGATTTCACTGCTATGTTGTAGTCTGACAGGTCTCTCTCTCTGGCTCTCTCTTTATCTTTCTCTTTCTCTCTCCCTAAGGCTTTGGGTTTTGTAATTTTCCTGGAACCCTGGATCCCCTTCTCTAACTGCTGCAGACTTCTACTATTTTACTATTCTATGTGGGAGAAGTCATCTTTACAAATCACCTTCATTTGTTTCATTGTCATAGGCAGATTTTATGAGACAACTTGGAATTAATAAAGGGATAAATTTGTACAAAATAAAGTTTTTCCCACATGAAAACTAGAAAACATAATTACCAGGGATATAGTCTCTATATATTTGCAAAATGCATGATTTAAAAATGAAACAATTAAAAGAATGGATAATGCACTATACCAGGATTGACATTTTAGTAATCTTGGCTTTCAGTTTGTAAATTCTTGGTCTATCACATAAAAACTGTTTTATTTGAGTGCCATGATTCAGGCCTTGGAAACACTTATTAAAGAAGATCATAGGTATATTCAGACCCAGATAGAGACATTTAATGGGGAACAAAATTCAGCATTGCATTTTAAGATAAAAGGAATCTAAGGAATTAAGAGAACTAACATTAATATATCTAATAAAATTACAGAAAGGGCCAAATGATAGAAGTTTAATGACAGCTACTTGAAAACCAGTGACAATGTTAGAAGGAAATTCAGGGAAGTGGTACTCTTATGGAACGTGAACCAACACCTATTTTTGAAGCAGATGATAATCATTGGTCAGTTTTTAATAGAGTTATCCCTATAGACTGGGAAGGTTTGATCAAAACTGTTTTTAGAACCTGGTCAATGATTACACTGTGATTTCTGGTTCAAGGAAGAGGCTAAGAATATTGGATAATGGACTAAAACCAAAGGTATCATTGTTTCCCAGGATCAAATTCTTGAAGAAGGAGATTATTATACTTATTTAGTAAGGCAATGTTTATATTATAACCACCTATTGGGTTTATGATGTATAGCAGCTTTGAATGCATAGGAAAGAACTGAAGAATAAGGATAAAAAAAATGAATCATTAACAAAAGGTATCCAGGAGTTTCCAGTGAGATCCGACTATTGTGTAGAAAAATCCCAAGATTCAGCTCAGCCTTTGTCCTCTTCCACCAGCCATCAGCTAGAGGTGAGACTGGTCCCAATTGGGGTGGCCTCTCCCCTACAACCTCTCCCCCCACCTCAAAATCCCTAGGTTGGCCCCTGATCCTGATGCTTCTGTGTCCTGTCCCCATCGAGAGCACACTTGGACCTCTGATACAACCCACCCATCACCACTGGGAGCCTGCCCCCCCACCCTTTGTCCTCCCGTGCCCACTATCCTGCATATCTGGTTAAGCACTGGGATACAGGGTGGAGCCAACAGTCCACCCTACTTTGGAGACTTCTCAGAGCATCTCTGAACAAAGGAGACGAGCCTATCCACACTGGACCACCTTTAATTTCCACCTGCTTGGTCTCTGACCCCACCTCCAATCCTTTGCAGGAGTCCCGGGCCCCTCCCAGATCTGCCTATTTCTGCCAGTCCACACTGAGTTACTGCCAGCAAGATCCTTGACCCCCAAAGCAGGGACTCTGCTAAAGAATGAGGCCTCAGCTAGAGAGTGCCAGTTTCCAGTGAGATCCAACTATCTTGCACAAACTTCCCAAGAATCAGTTCAGCGTCTGTCCTGTTTCGCCACCATTGGCTAGAGGCATCACTTAAGACAGAGCTAGCTGATAAGAAAGTTGTAACTGGCCAACAGCATAATATCACAGGCATCTTCTACTGGATCCTTACCACTGACCCCATCCCTAGGGAACATGTCTGCTGAGAGACCTCCTGTAGAGCTTGGACCACCCAGAGCTACAGATATTGAATCTCTGACCCACGTAAGCCCACCGGGGAAGTACCATAGAGTGAGGGAGAGACCCCACCAACACCTACTGGAAGAAACTATGGGAAGATGGCAATACAAGAAAACAACTAACAACAGAAAGACAAGTATAACACCAACAGAATCTAGGGAATCTATACCAACTAGAAAGGAACACAACAACAAAGCAGAGGAAGCAGATGGGAATGACTTAAAAATTGCCATCATAAAAAATGATAGAGGCTGTCAAACAATAAAAGAACTTCAGGAGGCATCACCATTCATGACTTTAAGCTCTACTACAGAGCTATAGTTCTGAAAACAGCCTGGTATTGGCATAAAAATAGACAGGTAGACCAATGGAATCGAATTGAAAATCCTGATATTAATCCACGCACCTATGAACACCTGATTTTCGAAAAACAGCTAAATTTATACAATGGGGCAAGGACAGCATCTTCAACACATGGTACTGGCACAATCGGATGAGGGTGTGTAGAAGACTGCAGATAGACCCATGTCTATTGCCATGCACAAAACTCAAGTCCAAATGGATCAAAGACCTAAACATCAATCCAGCCAGATTGAACCTCTTAGAATAGAAAGTAGGAGATACCCTTGAATAAATTGGTATAACAGACTGCTTCCTTGAACATAATTCCATGGGCAAAGTCACTGAGAGAAAAAATTAACAAATGGGACCTTTTCAAACTTAGAAAATTCTCTAAGGCAATGGACACAGTGGATAATACCAATTGTCAACTCACATACTGGGAAAAGATTTTCACCATTCCTAGATCCGACAAAGGGCTGATCTCAAATATATACAAATAATTCAAGAAACTAGTCCACAAAAAACCAAATAACCCTATTAAAATGGGGTACAGAAATGAAGAAAGAATTCTCAATAGAGGAAATCAAAAAGGCTGAATGATACTTAAGAAAATGCTCCACATCCTTAGCTATCAGGGAAATGCAAATCAAAACAACTTTGAGATACCATTTTACTCCTACGATAATGGCTAAAATTAGAAACACCAATGATGACTCATGCTGGGTTTGATGTGGAGAAAGGGGAACACTCCTCCACTGCTGGTGGGAGTGCTAACTCGTACAGCCATTTTTGATGAAGTATGGTAGTTCCTCAGGAAATTGGGAATTAGTTTACCACAGGATGGTGCAATCCCCCTCTTAGGCACATACCCAAATGATCCACATCCGTGCAACAAAGACCTCTGTTCAACTATGTTCATAGCAGCACTATTTGTAATAGCAAAAACCTGGAAGCAACATAGATGTCTCTCAATTGAAGACTGGATAAGGAAGATGTGGCACATCTACACAATGAAATACTACTCTGAAAAAAAAACAATGGTATCTTGAAATTTGCAGGCAAGTGGTTGGCATTTGAAGTAACCATCCTTATTGAGGTAACCCAGTCAAAAAATGAGGAACATATTATATACTCACTCATATATGGATTTGAGACCTAGGGCAAAGGATCACCAGCTTATAATTCACACCAACAGAAGAACTAGGATACAAGGGATATTGGAAGAGATTCATATATAATTCCTCCCAGAACAAGGCAGGGACATGTCCCCCAGAGCACATGAGAAGTGGGGGGCTGTGAACGGAGAGAGACGTGGGAGAAAACATGGGTTAGGAAAGGATAAAACGTGCGACTAGTAAGAATGAGCCCGCTTAGGAAGAAATAACAGGAGAGAGAAAGATAGATAGATAGTTAGTTAGATAGATAGAGAGAGAGAGAGAGAACAATAAAGCCAATATTGGTTTGAAGATGAAATTGAACACAAAGAAATGTCTAGGGAACTACAAGACTGCGGCTAAGTAACAATTTGAGCATCCCTGGAAAGTCTACCATAAATGCCCTTCCCGGAGAGTATGATCAACAATTAACTTATCCATGGTGCCCTCATCTTATACCTGTTGGAAACAGGAGCAAACACCCATCCATAAACACTGAGTCAAACTAGAACCCAGATGCAGATGGAGAGGACAAACCAGGCGGCCGAAACACATAGAGACAGCTTACCTGAACAAGGAGGAGATAACTTGCCACCAGACTGATAGCTGGGAAAAAAGCATGGGACTTACTCAGGCCCCCCTGAATATGTGTCTCAGCCAGAAGGACTGAGCAGTCTAAGGGACCTCAGACAGTGGAACCAGCATATATTCCTGGTGTGCAAAAGGACCTTGCTAACACATCCCCCATGGAGGGATAACTGCCTTAACCTAGATGCAGGAGAAAAGCCCTAGTCCCTACTTCACATGACCTGTCAGAACTACATGACCCCAACTGGATGGGATTCCCCTACATATGGAATTGGGGTGGGGGATGGGAGGGGAGGGTGGTTAGGGTTGATATGAGAGGGCAGAGAAAGTAAAAGAAAGGGTGGGAGGGAGGTAAGGAGAGAGGATGGGAGGGAGAGAAAGAGGGACTGGGGGAGAGGGAACTGGAGTAGACATGTAAAATAACAAATTAAATAAATAATGCTTTGAGTCCAAAATTTAAGTTCAAGTACAAGTTACTGGGAAAAAAGGGTACCTACTTTTGTTTCCACAGAAAATGAAAAGCTTTGGTTTCCTTGCAGACTAATGTGGTTTGATCAAGCCAGACTGCCTGAAACAGAGTACCAGGTGATCTTACATTCAAAAGAGTTGGACGAAGCAGCCTTACAGATCACAGCCTGGATTTCTGCATCTTCTTAGAACCCCCCTTGCCTGCGCCCCTTACCAGAAGGAAGTAGTTTGGAAAGAACATCGCCCAAATTCCAAAATATTGTCTATAAATGTTTGTTTTCATTTAAATGGACTTGGTTATATAAAATAAATTAAAATTTATGCAGGGCTCAAAGGAAACATTCATGGATTTCTTACAAAGACTGATCTCCAAAGTAAATAGAAAGATTTCAGACTCATTTTCTATGAAAAATACAAATCAATAGTTCCATTTATTTAAACCATCTTTATCAAGATCCTATCATTGAAGATATCACAAGTTAAGTTATAAAATATCAAGAATTCAAGCTGGATCTTAGATGGAAGATTTTTTATTACTAGTCTGCTTTTATATTTCAAGAATCTTCTATAAATTTTCTGTGAGAGAAACCAAGCAAATAAGTAGAAATAAAAATATTTATAAAAAAAATGTTTTATCAAGATCTATATCCCCTGAGGAAAGAAAAAAAAGACATGCTTGGGAAGAAGTGCACACCAGTGTGATAAGACCATAAGAGATTCCTGTATAAGAAAATTTATTAAAACAAAAATTTTAAGGTGTGTCTTATCACACTCTTTCTCAGAGGAATTAATGAACCTAATGCTTTTTAAAGAATGATAGAATATCTGAAGAAGAGAGTAAAAAAATTCAAGAAAAACTATTGAGTATGAATGAGAAAAACAATAAAAATATTATATGAATAAGTGACATTTTTATTGAAGGTGTGATAGACATAGTTGTATTTGTGTTTGTAACAGTAATTTCACCAGGACTTTTGCATTCAAATTAGCCTTTTCTTAGAGAATGGTTCAACTTTTAGGGATTGGAACTTTATCTCAGGTAAGAGTACATAAAATAGGTAGGATGCATAGACTCAGAAGGTTAGAGAAGAAAATTATAGCCACATGTTGCTAACATCAAAAAATTTGCGGGGATGTGTTTTGTTTTAGCAATGGAATACTAAGATAAACATTTTTTCCCAATCTTATAAACAAACTATAAATTAACATATGTTTCTGGGTAAATATTAGAAGGTATTATAAAGGATATTGACCATTGAGGTTTTATAAGAACATGACATAATAGATGCTGATCTTCAAAAGGCACCAACAGTTCTATTCTTTAACTGGTGCCCAGTCAAGCCTATATGGGTTGAACAGTGGCCTTTAACAACAGAAAAACTTTAGGCTTTAGAACAACTGGTACAGAAAAAAAAAAACTAAATTCTCACCTCTTGAAAATCTTTGTATTTATTTTTAAAAGAATCCTGGAAAATGGAGAATGGTAACAGATCTAAGAGATGTTAATAAGGTGATTTAGCCAATGTGCACTCTATATTCTGGAATACCATTGCCTTTTCCATTGCCTAAAGGATTGCTTCTTATCCTTACTGATTTAAAAGTTTGTTTCTTCACTATACCTTCACAAAAAAGAAAGAACGATGTGAACTCACAGTGTCTGCTTATCATTCTCAATTTGCTAAGAGATATCAATGGAAGGTGTTGCCACAGGGAATGTTAAAGAGCCCCACCTTGTGCCAATACTTTGTATGGCAGCCTTGGGAAATGTTATATAAATAATTTCCTCAATTTATAGTGCACTGTTACATGGACAACATTTTACTATCTGATTCAAAAAAGATACTTCACAGAGAATGTTGAAGGAATAAAGAAAATTTGGCCACTTTGCGAATTAAAAAATTTTACAGAAAAAAAAAATATGAAGAGAAGATTCTATTAACTATTAAGGCTATAAAATCTATATAAAAATATTAGACCCCAAAAGGTACAAGTTAGGAGAGAGTGATTGCTGACACTTAATGACTTTCAAGGATTGCTAGGAGACATTTCCAATCTATGGCCTAATATTTGGATAAAAACTGTTTAAGTGATTAACTGAAACAGAACCTTAGATGGTGTCAATGGCTTAAGTAATCGCAGGAAATTATCAGGTGAAGCTGAAAAGGAACTGGCTTTTGTGAAGAGATTAAAATACATGTAGGTAATGTGGACATGAAACTTAACTACATTCTGGACATATTTCCTGCTAAGCATTTCTCTACAGGAATTTCATGTGGAGGGAATATATTGTTTTAGAATTGATTTTATAAAATGTAAACTAAGTAAAACAGTAAAAAAAAGTGTAGAAATATGTCTGAATTCTAATTGGAAAACTAAGAATTTCATCAATTAGCAGGAATAGAACCAGCAGAAATTTTACACTATTAGTAAGGATAAAATTAACAAATTTTGGGCAAAAGTAATGCATTATGAAATTATGAAGAGATTAGGATATAACCCCACACATCCCCACCGCCAGCCTACTCCCCCACCCTGTGCCCTACCACAGCCACGGTCGTGACACTCTGGTTGAGCACTGGAACAGAGGGTGGAGCCAACAGTCCACCCTACTTCAGAGACTTCTAAGAGCAACTCTGAACAAAGGAGACCTGACTATCCACGCGGGAACACATGTAATTTCCACCTACTTGGTCTCTGACCCTGCCTCCAGTACTCTGCTGGAGTCGCAGGCCCCTCCCAGAGATCTGCCTATCTCCACAGTCCCACTCAGAGTTCCTGGCGGCAAGATCCTTCACCCCCAAATCCTGGCCTCTGCCAAAGAACGAGGTCTTAGCTGGAGAGCGCCAGTTTCCAATGAGATCCCACTACCCTGCAAAACCTTCTCAAGTTCCAGCTCAGCCCTCATCCTCTTCCGCCAACTATTGGCCAGAGCTATTGGCCAGAGGACCACTGTGAGTACCTTCTGGCATCTGCTTCTGGTTCCTCATCCTTGACCCCATCCCTGATCCCTGTCTGCGGAGAAACTTCCTAGAAGCTTGGACCACACAGAGCTAATGATATTGAAACTCAGACCCACATAAGCCCATTGGGGAAGAGCCATAGAGAGAGGGAAGACACACCACCAGCACCTACTGGAAGAAACTATGGGAATAAGGCAATACAAGAGAACACCTAACAACAGAAAGACAAACATGACACAACCAGAATCTAGGGAATGTACGCCAACTAGAATGGAACTCAACAACAAAGCAGAGGAAGCAGAAGGGTATGACTAAAAATTACCATCATAAAAATCATAGAGGCCTTCAAAGAAGATGTGAGAATATCCCTTAAAGAAATGGAGGAAAAAACAAACAAAAAAGTGGAAGAAATGAACAAATTCCTTAAGGAAAGTACAGAAAGCCAAGAAAAAACAATTAACCAGGTGAAGGAAATGGTTCAAGACTTGAAAACTGAAATTGAGAAAATAAAGGCAACACAAACAGAAGGAATGTTGGAAATTGAAAAGCTGGGCAAAAAATCGACAACGACGGACACAAGCATAACCAATAGAATTCAAGATATGGAAGAGAGAATCTCAGGCACAGAAGATAAACTAAAAGAAATAGATTCATCGACCAAAGAAAATCATAAATCCAACAAATCCTTAAAACAAAACATACAGGAAATGTGGGACACCATGAAAAGGCCAAACCTAAGAATAATAGGCATAGAGGAAGGTAAGGAAGACCAGCTCAAAGGTGCCGAAAACATATTCAACAAAATCATCGAGGAAAACTTTCCAAATCTGAAGAAGGACATGCCCATGAAAGTACAAGAAGCATACCGAACCCCAAATAGGATGGACCAAAGAAAAAAGATTCCTCGACATATAATAATCAAAACACCTAGCACACAGAATAAAGAATATTAAGAACAGCGAAGGAAAAAGGACAGATAACATATAAAGGCAGACCTATCAAAATTACACCTGACTTCTCCATGGAAACTCTCAAGGCCAGAAGGTTGTGGATAGATGTTCTAAAAGTATTAAGAGAACACGGTTGCCAGCCTAGGCTACTATATCCAGCAAAACTCTCAATCAATATAGATGGAGAGAACAAGATATTTAATGACAAAACCAGATTTTGCCAATATGTATCTACAAATCCAGCCCTACAGAAAGTATTGGAAGGAAAACTCCAACCCAAGAAAGGTAAATATGCCCACAAAAATGAAGGCAACAGATAATCCAACTACACCAGAAACCAAGGGTGAAGCAGAACAAATACATTCACAATACCACTGCCAACAACAAACCTAAATCAAACAAGCATCAACAATCAATGGTCCTTACCCTCAACATTAATGGTCTTAACTCAACTATAAAAAGACACAGGCTAACAGAATGGATAGGAAGACAGAATCCATCCTTCTGCTGCATACAAGAAACACATCTTAGCTTTAAAGATAGACATTACCTCAAGGTAAAGTGTTGGGAAAAGATTTTCCAATCAAATGGATATAAGAAGCAAGCAGGCATAGCTATCCTAATATCTAACAAGCTAGACTTCAAACCAAAATTAGTCGAACTAGATGACGACGGTCATTTCATATTCATCTCAGGGGAAATCCATCAACACAAAGTTGCAATTCTGTACATCTGTGCCCCAATACAAAGTTACCCACATTCGTTAAAGAAATGCTACTAAAATTCAAAGCTCATATAAAACCTCACACACTTATAGTGGGAGACTTCAATACAACACTCTCAATACTAGACAGGACCACAAATCAGAAACTCAACAAAGAAACAAAAGAATTAACAGAAGTTATGTCTCAACTGGAGTTAACAGACATCTATAGAACATTCCATCCAAAGACAAAAGAATATACCTTCCTCTCTGCTCCACTTGGAACCTTCTCTAAAATCGACCACATACTAGGTGACATAACAAACCTCAACAGATACAAGAGAATAGGATTAGTCCCCTGTATCTTATCCCACCACCATGCTTTAAAATTGGAATTCAACAACAAAACAAATAGCAGAAAACCTGCAAACTTATGGAAACTGAACAATGTGCAATTGCACCACTCCTGGGTCAAAGAAGAAATAAAGAAAGAAAATAAAGACTTTCTAATATTCAACGAGAATGAGGATACAAAATACCCGAACTTATGGGACACCTTGAAAGCAGTGCTATGAGGGAATTTCATTGCACTAAGTGCCCATATGAAGAAAACAGAGGATAGTCACATAAGAGAATTAACAGCCCAACTGAAAAACTTAGAACAGAGAGAAGCGAATTCACCCTGCACGAGTAGACGCCAGGAAATAATAAACTTGAGGGCTGAAATCAACAAAATAGAAACCAGGAAAACAATATAAAAAAATCAATGCAACAAAGAGTTGGTTTTTTGAGAAAATCAACAAGATAGACAAACCTTTATCCAAATTAACGAAAAAGCAGAGACTGAACATGCAAATTAACAAAATCAGAAACGAAATGGGAAACATAAGAACAGACACAGTGGAAATCCAGACAATTTACAGGTCATACTTTGAAAATCTGTATTCCACAAAAATTGAAAATTCAAAGGAAATGGACAAATTCCTTGATAAATATCACTTACCAAAATTAAATCAAGAACAGACAAACAACTTAAATAGACCTATAACCCGCAATGAAATAGAAGCAGGCATCGAAAGCCTTCCAACCAAAAAAAGTCCAGGGCCAGATGGATTCAGTGCAGAAATCTACCAGACATTCAAGGAAGAACTAATAACACTACTCCTCAAATTGTTCCACAAGATAGAAACAGAAGGTTCTGTGCCAAACTCTTTTTATGAGGCCACAATAACTTTGGTACACAAACCTCACAAAGACAGAACTAAGAAAGAAAACTACAGACCAATATCCCTGATGAACATCGATGCAAAAATACTCAATAAAATACTGGCAAACCGAATTCAAGAATACATCATAGAAATCATCCACCATGACCAAGTAGGCTTCATACCTAGAATGCAGGGATGGTTTAACATATGAAAATCTATCAACGTGATCCACCATATAAACAAACAGAAAAAGAAAAACCATATGCTTATCTCCTTAGATGCGGAAAAAGCCTTCGACAAAATTCAACACCCTTTCATGATAAAGGTATTGGAGAGGTCAGGGATAACAGGAACAAACCTAAGATAATAAGAGCAATATACAGCAAACAAAATGCCAACATCAAACTGAATGGAGAGAAACTTAAGCCAATTCCTCTAAAATCAGGAAAATGACAAGGCTGTCCTCTCTCTCCATATCTCTTCAGTATCGTACTAGAAGTTCTAGCTAATGCTATAAGACAACAAAAGGAGATTAAGGGGATCCAAATTGGAAGGGAAGAAGTCAAACTGTCTCTATTTGCAGATGATATGATAGTTTACATAAGCGACCCAAAAAACTCTACCAAGGAACTCCTGCAGCTGATAACACCTTCAGCAAGCTAGCAGGATACAAGATAAACTCAAAAAAATCAGTAGCCCTATTTTTTTCAGATGACAAAGAGGCAGAGAAAGATATCAGAGAAGCATCACCCTTTACAATAACCACAAGCAATATAAAGTATCTTGCTGAAACACTTACAAAACAAGTAAAAGACCTATATAATAAGAACTTTGTGACTCTAAAGAAAGAAATTAAAGAAGATACCAGAAAATGGAAAGATCTCCCATGCTCTTGGTTAGGTAGGATTAACATAGTAAAAATGGCAATCTTACCAAAAGCAATCTACAGATTCAATGCAATCCTCATTAAAATCCCACCACAATTCTTCACCGACCTTGAAAGGATAATTATCTACTTTATATGGAAAAACAAAAGACCCAGGATAGCCAAAACAACACTATACAATAGAAGAACTTCAGGAGGCATCACCATTCCTGACGTTAAGCTCTACTACAGAGCTATAGTTCTGAAAACAGCCTGGTATTGGCATTAAAATAGACAGGTAGACCAATGGAATCAAATTGGAAATCCTGATATTAATCCATGCACCTATGAACACCTGATTTACGACAAAACAGGTAAAATTATACAATGGGGCGATTATAGCATCTTCAAAAAATGGCGCTGGCACAATTGGATTAGGGTGTGTAGAAGAATGCAGATAGACCCATGTCTGTCATCATGCACAATACTCAAGTCCAAATGGATCAAAGACCTCAACATCAATCCAGCCACATTGAACCTCTTAGAAGAGAAATTAGGAGGTACCCTTCAACAAATTGGCATAGGAGACTGCTTCTTGAACATAACTCCAGGGTCACAGACACTGAAAGAAACAATTAATAAATGGGACCTCTTCAAACTTAGAAGCTTCTGTAAGGCAAAGGACACAGTTGACAAGACCAAATGGCAGCCCACTGACTGGGAAAAGATTTTCACTAATCCTGTATCCGACAAATGGCTGATCTCCAAAATACACTAAGAAGTCAGGAAACTAGTCAACAAAACACCAAAATACCCTATTAAAAATGGGGTACAGTACTGAAGAAAGAATTCTCAATGGAGGAAATCAAAAAGGGTGAAAGACACTTAAGAAAATGCTCCACATCCTTAGCTATCAGGGAAATGCAAATCAAAACATCTTTGAGATACCATCTTACACCTGCCAGAATGGCTAAAATTAGAAACACCAGTGATGACTTATGTTGGAGAGGATGTGGAGAAAGTGCAACACTCCTCCACTGCTGGTGGGAGTGCAAACTCATACAGCCATTTTGGAGATCAGTATGGCAGTTCCTCAGGAAAATGGGAATTAGTTTACCACAGGACTGGGCAATCCCCCTCTTAGGCATATACCCAAAGGATTCACATCCATGCAACAAAGGCATCTGTTCAACTATGTTCATAGCAGCACTACTTGTAATAGCAAGAACCTGGAAGCAACCTAGATGCCCCTCAATTGAAGAATGGTTAATGAAGATGTGGCACATCTACACAATGGAATACTACTATGCAGAAAAAAATAATGGTATCTTGAAATTCTCAGGCAAGTGGATGGCACTTGAAGAAACCATCCTGAATGAAGTAACCCAGTCACAAAAAGAGGAACACAGATGTACTCACTCATATATGGATTTTAGACCTAGATCAAATGATCAACAGCCTATAATTCACATCACCAGACGAACTAGGATACAAGGTGTATTCTAAGACATTCATATAAAGTCCCTCGCAGGACTGGGGAGGGGGCGGGGCCCCCGGCCCCGGGGGGGGGGGGGGGGGGGAAGAGAGGGGAGAGAGAAAGAAGAGAAGGGGGGGGGGGGGGAAAGAAGAAGGCATGTGTGACCAGGACAATTGAGCCTGGTTAGGAATGGAAGATAGGAAAGAGAGATAGAGAGACAGAGACAGAGAGAGAGAACATAAAAGAGGGAGCCAATATTGGTTTGAAGATAAAATTGATCACAAAGAAAGGTCGAGAGAACTACAAGACTGCTTCCAACTAACAATCTCCTCTTCCATGGAAAGGCTATCACAAATGCCCTACCCGGAGAGTGCGATCAACAACTAACATCTCCATGGAGCCCTCAACTAATGCCTGTTGAAAATAGGAGCAAACACCCATACATAAACAGTGAGTTGAACTAGAACCCAGAGGCAGATGGAGAGGACAAGACCATGCGGCAGAAGCACATAGAGACAGCTTACCTGAACAAGGAGGCGCTAAGGGCCACTAGGCTGATAGCTGGGAAGCCAGCATGGGACTGACTCAGGCCCCCCTGAATATGGTTCTCAGCCAGAATGACTGAGCAGTCTAAGGAACCTCAGACACTGGAGCCAGGATGTATCCCTGGTGCACAAAAGGACTTTGCAAACATATCCCCCATGGAGGGATAACTGTCTTAATCTAGAGACAGGAGAGAAGCCCTAGTGCCTACTTCACAGGACCTGTCAGATCTACATGACCCCAACAGGATGGCATTCCCATACATATAGAATTGGGGTGGGGGATGGGAGGAGATAGTGTTTAGAGTGCATGTGAGAGGGCAGAGAGGGTAAAAGAGAGGGAAGGAGTGAGGGATGTTTGGGGGGAGGGAGGGAGGAAGGGAGGGAAGGAGAGGGAACTGGTATGGACATGTAAAATAATAAATTAAATTAAAAAAATGCTTTGACTCCAAAATTTAAGTTGAAGGACAGGTTACTGGGGAAAAGGATTTCTATTTTTGTTTCCACAGAAAATGAAAAGATGTGGATTCCTTCCAGACTAATGTGGTTTGATCATGCCAGACCAGTTGAAAGACAGTACAAGTTGATCCTACATTCAAAACAGCTGGAGGAAACAGCCCTACAGACTACAGCCAGGATATCTGAATCTTCTTCGAATCCCCCAAGACAGTACCCCTTACCAGCAGGAAGTAGTTTGGAAAGAACGACGCCCAAATTCCCAAATATTGTGTATAAATGTTTGTTTTCATTTAATTGGACTTTGTTGTATAAAATTAAATAAACAAAAGAGGAAAAAAAACTTTACATCTTGACTATTGGCCAAGAAGAAAAAAAATAATAATAAAAATAAAAAAAAGAAAATGTCAGTACAAAAAAAAAACAGAAAAGAAATTATGCAGCGATTATAGATAATATTTTCAAGATATTAACAAAAAACATCCTCAAAACAACATAATTCAATTCATAAAGAAATCTAACTCAAACTGTTCTCACATTGTACAGGAAACACCAATAACTGAAGCCCCTACATTCTATATAGTTGCAAATAAATCAGGAAACACAGATTAAAAATTAGAAAATTTAAGTAAAATGGATCTGGGTCCTTATAATTCTGTCCAAATGATAGAATTTCACGTCATTCTCAGTGTTAATAAATTTTGCAAAACCTCTCAACATGTTAAGTGATTCACAATATGCAGAGAGTTGTTCTGTGATTTGACATATCTGAATTTATACCTGAAAATACAGAATTTATTTTGTTATTTGTTCAGGTGCAAGACATTATCAGCAATAGGAAACATACTTGAAATATATGATCCCATATGGGTCTGACATTTTCTCTAGCACAAGACTCGGGTGAAACTGATCAATTATGATACAAAATTTGCTGAATGCCTCAGAATTTCATTAAAAAAAAACTTTACCAATAGCAAAAGCTTGTAAATAACATTTTTCCTTCACTTGGAAAAAAACCAAGGAAATGATAAAGAAATGTTCTACTTGTTTATAAAATCAAACTCTACTACATGTAGCAAGTACCACACATTGTACTCAAAGGAATGATACTTGTCAGAAGGATGAATTTCAGTTAATAAAATTTGGAAAATTAAAATAAGAAAACCATATGTATGTTACTTATTCATGTTTTCAATGGGCAATTGGTTTGCATTTGCTAAAGGCTGATTTAGTAATCACACATGTGCTAGAAGTTATGGCCATCATGGGTGTAAACATGTACAAAGTAAGGCAGATAATGCTTTAGTATATGTTTCTAAGAAAATTTAAGTTTCTATTTTTTATAATATAAAGCATATTGCTGGTATATGTAATACAAATTATAAAACACCCAGAGACAGATATTGGACTTCAGGCTTTAAAGGGGAGATCAGAAAAACAAAGCACCCAATCCACTAGCTCTTAGTCAGGCTGAAGTGTGTTCCAATCTCCAGGAGTTCTTGAACAAGCCTCAAACTACTGCCTCTCCTCAACATGACTGGAGAATGAATGCCTTCCTAATATCAGTGGAGCTCAAGAATGAACACTTTCCTATCCTCAATATGGCTGGAGAATAAATGAGACCCTGTTTCTGTCTTAAACACTTTTCATTAAATGTGTGAGTTCCCTTATCCTTTTAGGATATTTCAATCTCCTGTGAGCCCTGGTGGCCTTGAACTCAGAGAAATCCATCTGCCTTTGTTTGCTGAGTCCTGGGATTAAAGGTGTATGCTAACAGTGCCTGGCTTCTACAGATAACTATTATGGCTGCATTGATATTTTGATCTTCAGTGGCTTTAATAAATTATAAACAATATATCACCACAGGTTTAGCACAAAATCCTACAGGGCAGGCAGTTATAGAAAGGTCAAATAGAACTCTAAAGGAGAACTCTAAAGAAAGTAATGATGAAGTTGTCCAGAAAAAGATTACATAATGCTTTAACATTGAATTTCTAAATGCTAATGGGAAAGAGACAACAGCTGTGGAGAGACATTGGCTAATAGAAAAAACTAGAGAGTTAATTCAGCTGGTATATTTTAAGCATTGGTTGACCTCAACATGGAAACTAGTAAATGTGTTAAATTGTGGAAGGAGTTTTGCTTTAGTTTCCATGGGTGAAGAAATGCAATGGATATCATTAAAATAAAGATTTTATTTCAACAAGAGAGATGGCTTAATTGAAAGGATGACAATTCCATGACCATTTAATTGAAACTAACCTGTAAAACTAACAAATGCTTTTTATTTGATCATGTATAACATGCAAAAACAGAACTTCCCAAAAATTAGAGTTGGGGAAGGGTTTTGATCTTGTCTTTTCTGTAGAATAAAGGCATGTGTCTAAGGAATCTGAAGACCACTGGAGAAAGCCATTACACAAGGATAAAGGACAAACCATTCTGTAAAAAAAAAAAAAAAGTCTAAGAAAAGGAATAAGTTGGCCTATTTGTATGCCACCTTTACAAAGAATAAAATTTCACAAATATCCCCAAATTATTATTTCTGATCTTTTCTATAGATATGTAATGCAAATGTTATTTTTTCTTTAGTGCCAGCCCAACGTATGTTTAATGCTGGCCTTGGAGACTATAGACTCTAGATGCAACCATTTTTGTTAAAGTAAAAAATCTAGGATCTCTGTCTCATGTCAGAAGAGGTGCCTGATATGGAACAGAAGAAAAACAAATGTAAGGGACTATTGTATTCCCAGTAATCTCCCCATCCTTTGGTTTTGGTTTGAATCCAGTAGGATTTTCTTGAGGTATGAATATCATTTAAAATTTATGTATATTTTATACTTCTGTCAGGATATTAATGGTAATAAAGCATACTAACTAATTCTAGAAAAACGGTTTTTATCTACTTTCACATACAATGATTTAAGGTTTAAGTTTGTTAGTTTTCTGCAGTAAACCATGCCTATGCCTACCACTGTCCCTAAAGTCTCCACAGGAAAGAAGGGGTCCCACAGTGATAATTCTACCAGGACTACCACAAACAACACCACGAACCCGATAAACAACAAGTAAAGATCAGCATTGGGCTACAAACTGCTCAAAACAATATCAGTGTGGCTAGTTTAATCCCAGCACTAGAGAGAATATAAGGCAGGAAGTCCTTGCATTATGGAAAAGGAGTCTGTTGATTACTTGAGACAGAATTGATCTTTCAGTCCTAGGTAGAGTTAAGAGCTAATGACTGGCTGCTTTACTACTCTAATCGTTCAGCTTTTCTCTCTATTATCTCTGGACTTTTAACATTCTTAATAAATTGATATGGTGTTAGAATGTATTCTAAATATGTTCTGGACTCAATGAATATTTGGTATGAGGCTTTACTTCTCATTGAGGTTCCATGGCTACTTGGCTTTGCCCTTCTATTTTTTGAAGAAAGAATACAATTTATTCTTCAGAATGAAGTGCCTATGTGCCAGTAAAAAAAACTCACACTCAAACAAATGGAAGTAACTTTTATTAAACACAGTGGATAAGAAAATAATACTGGTTAACTTTTTTTGTAATATTTTTATTTAAGTTTGCATCAAGCTTGTTTTACATGTCAATCCTAGTTCCCTCACCTTTCCCTCCTCTCCTGCCCCCTCCCAACACCCATACAACTCCCTATCTGCTAAGCAGGAAGGGTGAGGCCTCCCATAAGGGATCCAAAAGTCTGCCATATCATTTGAATCCTAGGCCCTCTGCCATGTGTCTAGGTTGAGAAAGTATTTCTCTATGTGGGATGGACTCTCAAAGTCCACTCATATACTAGGGATAAATACTGATCCACTAACAGAGGCCCAATAGACTTCCGAGTCCTCCTAACACCCCCATTCAGGGATCTGGGTTGATCTATTCTTGGTCCATGAGCTCCCCCTTGTTCGTGTCAGCTGTTTCTGTGGGTTTCTTCACCCTTTGCTCTTCACTTGTCCCTTCCTGTAACTGGATTCCAAGAGTTCAGCTCAGTGTTTACCTGTGCGTGTTTGCTTCTACTTCTTCCTTCAGCTACTAGACGAAGGCTCTAGGATGGCATATAAGGTAGTCACCAATCTCATTATCGGGGAAGGGCATTCAAGGTAGCCTTCTACTATTGCTTAGATTGTTTGTTGGGGTCATCTTGGTAGATCTCTGAACATTTCCTTAGTGTCAGATTTCTCTGGCACAATAATGGCTCCCTCTACTATAGTACCTCTTTTCCTTCTCTCTTCTATTCTATCCCTGATTCATTTTTCCTGTTCCCTCTTGTCCTCCTCTCCCCTTCTCATTATCCTAACTCCCTCTCCCTTTCCCCATGCTCCCAATTTGCTTGGGAGATCTTGTCCCTTCCCCCTTTTCAGGGTGACCATGTATTTTGCTCTTAGGGTCCAGCCTTTATGATAGTGTGGATTGTAGGCTGGTAGTCCTTTGCTCTGTCTGAAATCCATATATGAGTGAGTATATACCATGTTTGTCTTTTTGAGAATGAGTTACTTCACTCAGGATTGTTTCTTCTAGTTCCATCCATTTGCCTGAGAATTACCTTTGTTTAATTTTACACAAGCCAAAGTTATGTGAAAGGTGAGATTCTTAATTGAGAAATTGCCTCTATAAGGTCCAACTATAGGAAATTTTCTCAATCAGTGATTGATGGGGAAGGGTCAGCCCACTGTACGTAGTGACATCAGCGGGCTTGTGTTCCTGTTTGATTTTATTATTATTATTAAGAAAACAGACTGAGCAAGTCATTATAAGAAAGCCTATATGTGTTCCCTCTCAATGGCCTTATCATCCATTCATACCTTCAGGTTTCTGTCCCCTGTTTGACTTCTTGTCCTGACTTTCTTCAGTGATTAACACTGATCTCAAAGTATAAAACACATGAGACTCTCAAATACAAGTTTCTTTGATTGTTATGTTTCATCACAACAATAGTAATTGTTACTAAACATTGGAATTGGCGTAGTAAGGTATTGCTAGGACAGATATGACCATGTAATTTTGGGGAGAGTTGCAGAAGAACTTTGGCATTTCAGGTTAAAACAATGAGTCTTGAAAACTCAGTGAGCTGTTCTGCAGGTGTTTGGAAGATAATAAAGTTGAGATGATTTTATATGATTGAGGGCCAGAAGGTGATGCATCAGAGGGAAGCAATGACTACTGAGTCTTTTGTCTGATGAAACTGATGGGATAGATGTGGCTGGTTACATTGAGCAGAGAAATTAGCAGTGATTAACAAGAGACCACCATCATTGAGGTGAATTCTTCTTTGAAGTGTTTCCTATGAGTCAGCATAAAGAAACTGTGCTCTAGAGACAGCCAATGTTGTAACTCATGTTGCAAGAGTTCCCCCACATTTGAAAACTCACTTGACATTTTCAAGTCTCAATTATTGAGCTGAAATTTTGGGACAAATTGTTTAAATTTACATATGTTTTGAGAAGCTAAATTGTTTTCCAGTGTAGTACTTGAATAAGACCTGCCTGAGCAAAGAGCAAAATATTCCCATAATTATTGTTAGTGAATGTTATGCACACCTGAAAGAGATAATAAAAATTACAAATGTAAAAAAACTAAAATAAAAACTACTTTGAGGTATGAGCTTTAAAGAAGGAAGAAAAGGAAATCATGTATATTAAATAAAGAAGTATTTACATTTTTATGGAAATTTTCAAATGATTTATAGTGATAACAACTGTGGAATTCATTAAGTTGAATTCACAGCACATCAAGTTGATATTTCATCTGATTTTCACCATAAAAAAGTAAACAATTTAACATATAGATTTATTATGAAAATTATTTCTCCCAAGAATTGTGGAATAAGGAGTGCTTTTTTTCCTTAGTTTGCATTCAAAGTGAGATTACTTTTAGTAAAAGGGTAAATTTCTAAATATTTTTATATTCAGTAAGTTAAAAACCAAAATTCACTAAATGCCAATAACAAACAACTTTTCTATGCATCTACATGGAGAGAAACAAAAGGTTTATTGTTGTCACATACAAAAACGAGAGGGGTGAAAGATTCTGAAGACATGCAACTTTTCCAGAGATATATTTTACTACTATTATTTAATAATCATATTAATGAGGAAAAGTATCTCTGAGTATTATACCAATTCCATATAATAGTAGCAATACAATCATTTTAACTGTAGTTTTTAAAATTCTTATGAAAAAAGATCAGTAATTATATACTGTAAGACAAAAATACACACCAGAGATGCATGCAATATACCACCATGAAAAGTAAGAAAACTACTTCCTAGCCATCTCCAACAGGCTGGGAAAGCTGGCCTACTGATCAGGGGAATGGAACTTCTGATGCTTCCCTTCAATTTTTCCAGCACTCGGGAGCTGATGAAGGTACAGGTGATCTGTCATGTGAATGCTCATGGGACATTTTGTCCTAAACTTTATCTCATATAAGGAGAAATCCAGGGAGAGATTACCTCCCCTCCTCCACTCCTTACCACCTGTGAGAGAGGTGGACTTAAGGATAAGAGAGTTTGAGAATTGGCACTGTTCTCCACTGACAGATGCACTCAGAAGAGCAGGTCCTACTGTTTGCATGGTGTTGGCACAGGTGAACAGGCTCAGCAATGAAATGATGGCAGTAAGACTTATCTGACCCCTTCTCACTAGTTGTGTGGTGACATAGGTGAGTAATACAGTGACCTCTCTCCTTTCACCCATTGTCACTTGCAGCAGATGAGGAAACTAGCCCAAGAGACATGAGAGTTGGAGAACTGGTCCTGCCACTTACCAGCAACAGCAAACAGGAGAGCAAGACTGGCACCTAGCTGGGAAAGAACACTAGGACAGACCCCGTTGCCTAGGGGTGAAAGTTGCTGCATTTGTGGGTGATAAAGCAGGAGAGCTGCCCCAAACCCTTCCTTTGTATGCCATTGGATATCAGGAATAAGGAAAATATGCCCTCCCTCCAGCCCTTGCCAGCTAAAACAGGTCTGACAGCTTACCTCAGGGTCATGAAAATAGAAGAGCTCTCCCTGCTCCTCACCAAGTTCAGCACTTCTTAGGGCATGTCCTGCACCTTACCTGTAACAAGCAGTAGAGCTGGCCTTGATGGTGTGATTGTGCATAAGCTGGACCTCAGAGCATGAAAGTAGAAATGGGTGGAGCCACTTGCTGTCTGCTACGTTGGATGAAGTAGCTAGAGTAGTGCTGGAGAGCTTGTCCTTGTAAAGGTCATGTAGAAAAGCTGTTAGAGGAACCAACCCAGCTACAGCACAGACCTAGTAAAAGGACTGTGTGGTAGGGCACCCCAAACCCCACCTGATTTATGAAGTACTGGAGCATATGAAGGGCCTATACCTGCAGATACAAAGCTTTAGGACCTCCCTGAAACTGGGCAACAACAGAATTCCCAAGAGGAGTCCCAGTGAGAACCCTGTATCCAGGGTGTAGCATAAGCCAGAGGCCTTAAAACATACCAGTGACTCATTGCAATGACAACTTACATGTAAAAAATGTATGAATAAAAGAATATCATGCTTTACTCCCTGGGCAAGACTACAGCTTCCATGCTAAAATTTGATTTGTTTATTTGCTTGTCTTCATTTATGTTATATTTTACTTTCAAATTTTGTTTATTTTTTTTTGGGGGGGGGTGGAAGTTTCTCGGAAACAGGGCCAAAGTGAGAGGACAAGGAGATGAGTGTGATCAAGATGCATAATATTAAATACTAATGAATCAATAAAACATTTGCAAAATAATATTAATTACAATTTCAAAAATTACTATGGAAAAATAAGGAATTATATATTGAGAGAGAAAAATACATCTGAGATATATAGCATATGTTACTACTTAAGAAATCATATTAATTACTTAGGTTTTCAGCTTCAGAAAATTAGAAAGGAAGAAGTCAAACATTCACTATTTACAGATGATATGATAGCTTAAATGACCACCCTAATAAACTCTACCAGAGAACTCCTACAGCTGACAAACACTTTCAGCAAACTAGCAGGATACAAGATAAACTAAAAAAAAAGATCATTAGCCCTACTTTATTCAGAAGACAAAGGGGCATAGAAAGAAATCAGAGAAACAACACCCTTTATATTACCCAAAAACAGCATAAAGCATCTTGGGGTAATGCTTACCAAACAAAGGAAAGACCTATATAATAAGAGCTTTGTGTCTTTAAAAAACAAATTAAAGAAGGTAGCAGAAAATGGAAAGATCTTCCAACCTGTTGGATACATAGGATAAGCATAGTAAAAATGGCAATCTTACAAAAAGCAATCTATAGAATGAATGCAATCCCCAATAAATCCTAGCTTTACTGAACTTGAAAGGATAATAATCAACTTTATAAGAAAAAACAAAAGGCCCAGAATAGCCAAAGCAACACTGTACTATAAAGGAACTTTAGGAGGCCCCACTTGTCACCGATTTTAAGCTGCACTACAGAGCTATACTTCTGAAAACAGTCTGGTATTGGCACAAAATAGACAACTATACCAATAGAATTGGATCAAAAGTCCTGACATTAACCCACACACCTACAACCACCTGATTTTTGAACAAACATCTAAAAGTATACAATGGGAGGAGGAAAGCAGCATCAAAAAGTGGTGCTAGCACAACTGGGTGATGGTGTAAAACTGCAGATACAGACATGTCTATCACCATGCACAAAACTCAACTCCAAAATAATCAACGACCTCAACACAAATCCAGTCACAATGAAAGTCTTAAAAGAGAAAGTGGGAAGTACCCTTGAAAAAAATTGGTACAGGAGACCACTTCCTGAGCATAACTCCAGTAGCACAAACACTGAGATTGACAATTAATAAATTGGACCTGCTCAAATTGAGAAGATTCTGTAAGGCAAAGGACACAGTAACAAGAACAAATGGCAGCCCACAGACTGGGAAAACTTTTTTCACCAATTTTACATCTGACAAAGGGCTGATCTGCAAACTATGCAAAGAAATCTAGAGTCAACAAAACACCAAATAACCCTATTAAAATAGGGTACAGAACTGAATAGAGAACCCTCAATAGAGGAAGTCATAAAGGATGAAAGACTATTAAGAAAGTTCTCAACCTCCTTAGCTAGCAGGGAAATGCAAATCAAAACAACTTTGAGACACCATTTTACTCTTGCAAAAATGGCTAAAATTAGAAACACCAATGACAACTTATGCTGGAGAGGATGTGGAGAAAGGGGGACACTCATACATTGGTGGTGGGAGTGCAAACTCATACAGCCATTTTGGAGATCAGTATGGAGGTTCCTCAGGAAAATGGGAATCAGCCTACCAAAGGACCAGGCAATTCCCCTCTTAGGTATATACCCTCCCTGATAATGAGATCAATGACTAACTTATTTAGCATCATGTAGCCCTCATCTAGTAGCTGATGAAAACAGAAGCAAACACCCACAATTAACACCGAGACTAACTGGAATCCAGATGCAAGAGAGGGAGGAGAAGACCAGGCTGCAGAAACACATAGAGACAGCTTACCTGAACAAGGAGGAGCTAATGGGCCATCAGACTGATAGCTGAGAATCCAGCATGGGGCTGACTCATACCCGCTGAACATGGGTCTCATCTATAAGGCCTAAGCAATCTAAGGGTCCCCCTACAATGATGGGTGTTGTTTGTAGGACTTCTGGTGTAGTGTCACATTTTTGTTCCCTAACTTTTCAAAATTGCTTATCTCTTACATGATGTGATAAATATGGGCCACATAGAATTGCATCCAAGTTTTCAATAAGCTTGTAATCAACTTAAGATTTTTGTGCTATACTTTGATCTTCTTTCTCCTGTGTTTTGTGATTGACACTTGAGTCGTGTGGAAAAGGGTGGAAGCCAAACATACAAATGCCAAGCATATATAAATACCTTGAGCAGAAAAAATCCATTGCTGGACCTCCTCAGTGAGTGTTAAAACATCTTATCAAATAGTAGGTTATATTGAAGTCCCTTTGGACAAATTCCTTTCTAGTGTTGCCCAAAATCAGACTTATAAAATTACCACATGTACTTGCAGAGTTGTAGCAATCTGGAGTCTTATCTGCTAATCCTGTGACAAATACATGCAAGATATAAATATTGGAACTGGTGGCCTCATTTATAACTACCGTGTACATGATGAATCTGTAAACTGGGCACATGTAATATCACAGAATTTTGATGGGGCAACATATCCGGTAAAATACCAAATAGTTTGGTCATCTCCAGAAAATATTCTATCATTTTATATGATACATAGACACACGAAGCTCACTCCTGGCTATAACATGTAACAGTGATTGTAGTACTTGGGCAGACAAATAAATCAACATGTAGTTCCAATTCATAGGTAATCATTTCTTTTCTGTCTACTTGGGAAGTAAATGCAATGGGATTCTTTCCTTTTGGTGCCTATCTCAGCATGTTCTTAGGTCAATAACAAGGCTAAAAATGTCTTTGTGATAAGATGGTAAATATAATCTACAACTGGAAGCCCAGAAATAAATGCAGAATGTAGATTTTAAAATTCCCTGGTATTATTGATGATGTGTTTAAAGATAGTCTGGCATTGACTCTGAATATAGCAAAACACCTGTTTGGATTGCAGTTAAACAAAAAAGAATGTACAAGTATGTGTATGGCATATCTATATCTATATATCTATATCTATATCATCTATATCTGTATCTGCATGTCTCTTTATCTGTATCTACATCTATATCTATAATCTATATGTATCTCTTTGTATATTTTATATATTAATTTTACAATTAATCTAAACTGTCTTTAAAAATCATTTAATTTCTTATTTTACCGTCTCATAATTGTCCTTTCAATTTGTTGCAATAGCTGAAAACAAATTGTTTTAGTATCCACAATTTATAGCCTTCAATTCAGGATCAGCTTGACTAAATGATCTCTGTTAACTGATGATCCTTATAACAATCTTCAATCCTCTTTGAACATTCCCTAATTCTTTCAACAGCTTCCTATAGATTTCTATATTATTTCCATAGTTTAAATGTCCTAATCTGAAATCTTTTGGCCTATTTTAATTGCTTCTTTAAGTTCTTCAAAAAAATATTGTACCATTTTATTATATTTTTACTTATTTTTATTTAAATTATAAAAACCATTTTTTATATATCCCTCTCTCTCCCAGTCTCCTATGCCCCCCACCAAGCCTCAAACCATCCCTCTTTTGCTGCATAGAAAGGGTAAGTCCTTCAATGGGAGATCAACAAAGTCTATCACATCATTTGGGGCAGGGTCTAGGCCTACCACTATGTGTCTAAGCTGAGAGAGTATCCCTCTATGTGGATTGGGCTCCCAATATCTGTTAGTACACTAGGTATAAATGTTGTTCCATTACCAGGGGTACCATAGACTGCCCAGGACTCCTTACTGTCACAGACATTCAGGGGTTCTGGTTCCATCTTATGCTGTTTGGTCCATGAGCTCCACTTATTTAGGTCAACTCTTTCTGTGGGTTTCCCCAGAATGGTCTTAGCTCAGTGCTTAGCTGTGGGTCTCTGCTTCTGTTTCCATCAGCTACTGGATGAAGGCTAAGTGATGTCATATAACGTAGCCATCAATCTCATTATAAGGAAAAGGGATTTAAGGTAGCTTCTCCAGTATTGTTTAGATTGTTAGATGGGGTCATCCTTGTGGATCTCTGTACATTATCCTAGTGCCAGATTTCTCTGTAAACCTATAATGACTCTCTCTAGCAAGGAATATGTTCAATTGTTCTCTTCTATTTTCCCCCCATTCAATCTTCCTGGTCACTCATGCCTTCTCCTCATTTCCTCTACTCACCTTCTCTTTCTCCTAATTCCCTCTCCCCACCCCTGTGCTTCCAACTGGCTCAGGAATTCTTGTCCGTTTCCCCTTCTCCTGGGGTTCATTCTTATGTCTCTTATGGTCCCCCTTGCTTCCTATCTCCTCTGGAGAGGTGCAATTCTGATGGGAGTACAAACTTGTACAGCCACTTTGGAAATCAGTATGGCAGTTCCTCAGGAAAATGGGAATTAGACTACTTCAAGATACAGAAATGCAACTCTTAGGCATATACCCAAAGGATACTCCTTCATACAACCAATATATCTGTTCAATCATGTCCATAGCAGCATTTTTTTGTAATAGTCAGAACCTATAAAATTTAACTTCTTTCTTTCTTCTCGCATACACACACAAACAATCACACATAACAGAAAAACTATGGAGGACAGAAGGCTGTCATGGAGGATTCTAAGAATATGCAGAAATCCTGTCTGTAGTCTGTAAGGCTGCTTTGTCCAGCTGTTTTGTATGTAGGATCACCTGGTACTCTGTTTCAGGTGGTCTGGCTTGATCAAACCACATTAGTCTGGAAGGAATCCAAAGATTTTAATATTCTGTGGTAACAAAAATAGATATTCTTTTCCCCAGTAACTTGTCCTTGAACTTAAATTTTGGACTCAAAGCATTTTTTTTAATTTAATTTATTATTTTATATGTCGATCACAGTTCACTCTCCTTCCCTCCCTCACTCTTTCCCTCCCTCCCTCCCTTTTACCCACTCTGACCTCTCACATGCACCCTAACCACCCTCCCCTCCCATCCCCCCACCCCGATTCCATATGTAGGGTAATGCCATACAGTTGGGGTTATGTAGATCTGACAGGTCATGTGAAGTAGGGACTAGGGCTTCTCTCCTGTCTCTAGGTTAAGGCAGTTATCCCTCCATGGGGGATGTATTAGCAAGGCCTTTTTGTGCACCAGGGATGAATCCTGGCTCCACTGTCTGAGGTCCCTTAGACTGCTCAGTCCTTCTGGCTGAGACCGATATTCAGGGGGGCCTGGGTCAGTCCCATGCTGGCTTCCCAGCTACCAGTCTGGTGGCCCATTAGGTCTTCCTTGTTCTGGTAAGCTGTCTCTATTTGTTTCTGCCATCTGGTCTTGTCCTCTCCATTTGCATCTGGGATCTAGTTCAACTCAGTGTTTAGGTATGGGTGTTTGCTCCTGTTTCCAACAGGCATTAGATGAGGGCTCCATGGATGAGTTAGTTGTTGATCTCACTCTCTGGGAAGGGCATTTATGGTAGCCTTTCCACAGAAGCTCAAATTGTTAGTTGGCAGCAGTCTTGTAGTTCTGTAGACCTTTGTTTCTGTTCAATTTTATCTTCAAACCAATATTGGCTCCCTCTTTTCTGTTTTCTCTCTCTTTCTTTCTCTCACTTTCTCTATCTCTATCTCTATCTCAGTCTCTATCTCTATCTCTATCTCTATCTCTATCTCTATCTATCTCTATCTCTATCTCTATCTCTATCTCTATCTCTATCTCTCTCCTGTCTTCTATTCCTAACCAGGCTCAATCTTCCTGGTGTTTTCCTTTCCTTCCCCTCCTTTTCTCCTACTTCTCTCTTCATTTGTGCCCCCCCACTTCCCCTGAGCTCTGGGGTACTTGTCCCTTCCTACTTCAGTGAGGGACTTTATGTGAATCTCTTAGAATACACCTTGTATCCTAGTTCCTCTGTTGTTGTGAATTATAGGATGGTGATCCTTTGATATAGGTCTAAAATCCATGAGTGAGTACATGCTACATTCCTCATTTTGTGACTGGGTTACCTCATTCAGGATGGTTTCTTCAAGTGCCATCCACATGACTGTGAATTTTAATATACTATTATATTTCTGCAGTTTAGTATTCTATGGAGTAGATGTGCCACATCTTCATTAACCATTCTTTAATTGATGGGCATCTAGGTTGTTTCCAGGTTCTTGCTATTAAAAATAGTACTGGTATGAACATAGCTGAACAGATGTCTTTGTTGCATGATTGTGGATCTTTTGGTTATATGCCTAAGGGGGGACTGCCGGGTCCTGTGGTAAACTAATTCCCATTTTCCTGAGGAACCGCCATATTGATCTCCAAAGTGGCTGTATGAGTTCACACTCCCACTAGTAGTGGAGAAGTGTTCCCATTTCTCCACATCCTCTCCAACATGAGTCATCATTGGTTTTTCTAATTTGAGCCATTCTGGCAGGAGTAAGATGGTTCTAAAAGTTGTTTTGATTTGCATTTCCCTGATAGCTAATCATGGGGAGCACATTCTTAAGTGTCTTTCAGCCTTCTTGATTTCTTCTATTGAGAATTCTTTTTTCTGTTCTGTACCCCATTTTTAAAAAGGGTTATTTGGTGGTTTTTTTTTTTTTTTTTTTGACCAGTTTCTTGAATTCCGTGTATATTTTGGAGATCAGCCCTTTGTTGGATATAGGATTGGGAAAAATCTTTTCCCAGTCTGTGGGCTGCCATTTGGTCTTGTCCCTTGTGTCTTTTGCATTTCAGAAGCGTCTAAGTTTGAAGAGGTCCAACGTATTAATTTTTTCTCTCAGGGTCTTTGCCCCTGGAGTTATGTTCAGGAAGCTGTCTCCTATACCAAATTATTCCAGGGTACCTCCTACTTTCTCCTCTAATAGTTTCAATGTGGCTGGATTGATGTTGAGGTCTTTGATCCATTTGGACTTGAGTTATGTGCATGGCAATAGACATTGGTCTATCTGCAGTCTTCTACACACCCTCATCCAATTGTGCCAGCACCATTTGTTGAAGATGCTGTCTTTGCCGCATTATATAATTTTAGTTGTTTTGTCGAAAATCAGGTATTCACAGGTATGTGGGGTAATATCAGGATTTCCAATTTGATTCCATTGGTCTACCTGTCTATTTTTATGCCAATACCAGGCTGTTTTCAAAACTATAGCTCTGTAGTAGAGCTTAAATTAAGGGATGGTGATGCCTCCTGAATTTCTTTTATTGTATAGGATTGTTTGGCTATCCTGGGTCTTTTGTTTTACTATATAATGTTGAATATATATATATATATATATATATATATATATATATATATATATATATCCATATAAAGTGAAGAATTGTGGTGGGATTTTATTGGGGATTGCATTGAATCTGTAGATTGCTCTTGGCAAGTTTGCCGTTTTTACTATGTTTATCCTACCTGTCCAAGAGCATGGGAGATCTTTCTATTTTCTGGTATCTTCGTTAATTTCTGTCTTTAGAGGCACAATATTCTTATTATACACGTCTTATTCATGTTTGGTGTCCCATATTTCCTACATGTTTTATGTTATGGATTTGTTGGATTTATGATTTTCTTTGGTCGATGAATCTATTTCTTCTAATTTATCTTCTGTGCCTGATATTCTCTGTTCTCTTGATCTCTTGAATTCTGTTGGTTATGCTTGCTTGTGTAGTTCTTGATTTTTTTGCCCAGTTTTTCTATTTTCAGCATTTCTTTAGTTTGTGTTGCCTTTATTTTTTCTATTTCATTTTTCAAGTTTTGAACTGTTTCTGTCACCTGCTTAATTGTTTTTTCTTTGCTTTCTGTACTTTCTTTACTTTCCTTAAGTAATTCATTCATTTCTTCCACTTTTTTGTTTGTTTTTTCCTCCATTTCTTTAAGGTATTTTCTCATATCTTCTTTGAGGGTCTCTATTATTTTTATGACGGTAATTTTTTAAGTCATTCCCTCCTGCTTCCTCTGCTTTGTTGTTGTGTTCCCTTCAAGTTGGTGTAAATTCCCTAGATTATGGTAGTGTCATGCTTGTCTTTCTGTTGTTAGGTATTTTCTTGTATTGCCTTCTTCCCATAGCTTCTTCCAGTAGGTGTTGGTGGAGTCTACCCCTCTCTCTATGGTACTTCCCTGGTGTGCTTATGTCAGCAGAGATCCAATATCTGTATCTCTGTGTGGTCCCAGCTCTATAGGAGGTCTCTCAACAGACAGGGACCCAGGAATGTGTCAGTGCTGGTGATTCAGTAGAAGATGCCACTAGCCAAAGGCTGTAGCCAATGGCTGACAGAAGAGGACAAAGGCTGAGCTGAAACTTGGGAAGTTTCTGCACAATAGTCTGATCTCACTGGAAACTGGCACTCTCCAGCTGAGGCCTCATTCTTTAGCAGATGCCCTGCTTTTGAGTCAAAGATCTTGCTGGCAGTATCTCAGAGTGGACCAGCAGAGATAGGCAGATCTCTGGGAGTGCCCGTGACTCCACTAGAGGACTGGAGGTGGGATCAGAGACCAAGCAGGTGGAAATTATGGGTGCTTCTGCATGGATAGACAGGTCTCCTTTGTTCAGAGTTGCCCCTAGAAGTCTCCGAAGTAGGTTGTAGTCTCTTAATTCTAACCACCAATAAAATAAAAATAAAAATATCACATACTTCAAAAGGAATGAAAGAGAGCATAGCAAAAAAAAAAAAAAAATACTGCACCAAAGCAAAACCAAACTTCAGGTGGGAAACCTGCAAACTCTTAATTGTCATATTTGATGTCAAAACACTCTCCTTATCTCTAATTCCATTCAAGATCCATTTACAGCAACATTCTTCTTTCTCTTGAGCTGGTTCCACTCTCTGTTGGCAGCTCTCCTTGGCAGGTATCTCACAATTCTGGAATCTCCAATATCCTGTGGTCTCCAAAGTATTCCAGTCTTCAATTTCAGAGCTTCACACAGTGGACTATGTCTCCATTCAGGGATACTCCTGGCACTTGCCTGGCTTGCCTTAGAAATGATAGTAAATTCCATAGACTTTTTCTTCTATCTCTAACTTCTGCTGCTTACTAGAGCTGAACCATGAGGTCCTTAGTCTATTATATCTTCTCCAGTTTTTTGTCCTTCACTGCCTAGCTTGGATGTCCTGGAACTGGATGTTTAAACCAGACTTTCCTCATCTCAGTGATCCACCAGCTTCTCCCTTCCAAGTGCTGGGATTAAAGGAGTGCACCAACATACATTGATCTGAGATTTTCTTTATTGCTTTTGAGAATTTGGAATTTTAACTCAGTGGAATCTTTCACTGAGGCAGTCATTCCTTCTTTTCAATTTCTTAACATCCTCAAATACAGAATTAGCTCTATTCCAATTTCTGGTGCTGTTTTTCTCCTCAAACATTTTTCTTGATTAGGTTCTTCTTTTCCATAATAAAACATCATTAGAGTTACCACTATCAGAACCTGCTGACCTTTCCTGGAATGGGTTGTGAGGATTAAAGGAAAAACTAAGAGACAAGACAACGAGTTGCACACTGGAGGACAATCAGTGAATACTGGAGCCATAAGTTATTCTCCTCAGTGCTTATATACAGCACAGAAATAGGCAACATGATTACAGACCTGTTCAAAGAACAGTTGAACCACTTAAAAACATCCTGTTGTCAAGAAAGTAACATGTGTGCTGTTCTTCTTGGCTTAGCATCCTGTTTGTTCTATTTCTGCCATTCTTGAGAAAAACAACTGTGCACTTTGACATGTCATATCAATATGGAGTCAATAAAGCTCACACATATCACTAATAACCATACAACAGAGTGTACTAGATTCTTTTGAATCTAGTCCTACCCATTAAGCAGAATTTACCTCATTCAACTCCTTTTCTAACCCAGTGCCAATATCCAAATTACTCCAAATAAAAACATGGTGAGGACTATCATTGAAATACCCCTTCTATACTATCAACTTCTGTTTTAGATATGGTTTTACTTGCTGTTAAGAGACATTACAGCATGAAAGCTCTTATAAAGGAAGATTTTTAATTGGGGTGGCTCACATAGAAGTTCATCCTAATAGATTAGACATTGTGATACTTCTAACTTAAGACAGCATGACTGTGGTAGCTTGAATGTAACTGGCTTTTGTAACCACACTTGAAGCCTTGCAGTGGGAAGTGTGTTACTGTTGGGGGGTGGCTTTTAGGTCCCCTATGCTCAAGCTAATCTCAGTGATGTGTTTGTTTGCACACCACAATATTTAACCATGATAATAGACTTAACCTCAAAACTTCTATGTATGAATAACACTCAACTTCATATTGAAAAACAAAATACCAAAGATAGCCAGAAGAATTCTTTATAATAGAGGGTCATCTGGGGGCATCACTATACCCAACTTCAAGATCTACTATAAGGCTGTAGTAATGATACTGGTTGGTATTGGCATAAAATCAAACAGGTGGACAAAGGGAATCAAACTGAAGACTCTGATATAAACCTACACACCTATGAACACTTAAGTTTTGACAAAGAAGCAGAAAATACAAAATGGAAAAAAAGAAAATATATTTAACATATGGTGCTAGTATAACTGCAGTGAACATGTAGAAGAATGCAAATTATTCCATATCTATTGCCATGCATAAAACTTAAGTCCAAATAGATCAAGGACCTTAATATAAATCCATCCACACTGAACCTCATAGAAAGAAACTGGGGAATACATTGAACACATATGTAGTGAGGTATTCACTTTGTCCACATCTGAGGCACTGACCATGCCAATTGGGGATGGAGACAGGGGTGGAAGTGACCTGGGGGATCTAGGTCTTAGGAGGAGTCCGGGAGTGCTCTCATACTTGCAGCAAGTGGACAATATAGCATCCAGAGGCATCGTTGTAACCAGGAACCTGCTGGTGTTCATCTGTCTATGTTGTAAGTTATTTCTGCCTGAATAATAAACATCTATTCGGTCTATTTGTTTCTCCTTGTCCTTATTAAACCATGATACACATAGGCACAGGAGGCCACTTCCTAAATAAAATTCCAGTAGCACAGGCACTGAAAGAAACTATTAATAAATGGGACCCCTTGAAACTAAGAAGCTACTACAAAGAAAAGAATGAGGTCAACAAAACAAAATTTCTCCAAAATATAAAAAGAATTCTAGAAACTAGACATCAAACTACCAATTAATTCAATTAAAAATGGGGTACAGATCTAAACAGAGAATTCTCAACAGAACTATCTCATATGGCAGAAAGACACTTAAGGAAATGCTCCACATCCTTAGTCATCAAGGAAATGAAAATCAAAACAACTCTGAGAGTCCATCTTTCACCAATCAGAATGGCTAAGAGAAAAAACACCAGTTACAGCTTATGCTGGAGAAGATGTGGAGAAAGTTGGACACTCAACCATTGTAGTGGGAGTATAAACTTGTACAGCAACTGTGCAAATCTTTATGGTGATTTCTCAGAAAATCAGGGATCAACCTCCCTCAAGCCCCTGCAATACCATGTTGGATATATACAAACCGGAGGCACATTCACATCACAGGGATATTTGCTCAATGTGTTCATAGCACCATTATGTGTAATTGCCAGATCGTAGAAACAACCTATATGCCCCTCACCTGAAGAATGGATAAAGAAAATGTGTTATATTTACTCGATGGAATACTACTCAGTGGTAAGAAACAATGATATCCTAAAACTTGCAGGCAAATGTACAGTTCTCATGAAAAAAATCCTGAGTGAGGCAACCCAAAACCAGAAAAACAAAATATAGTATTTACTCACTCATAAGTGGATACCAAACATAAAACAAAAGTTATCCAGCCTACAATCTACTACCCCCAGAAAACCTAGAACATTCTTCCAGAAACAGATAGAAATAGATTAAAAATTCACAACTAACTAATGGACAAACATGCTAGAGTGCAATTGAAGTGAGGAAGGAGTGATAATATGAACAAAGGAATCAAGACCATGATAGAGAAACCCACATATTCAGCAGACTCGAGCTAGTGAAAGATTACTGACTCAGGTCTGACAAATAGGGAACCAGCAATAGACCAAACTAAACTTCCTTAATAAAGGAGATAATGGTACAACTGGGATTGGCACCAATGAGGCAAATTATCAGTGGGTCCAAGATCTAACACTAATGCACAAGCTGAATTCATGGAGTGTATTCTAAATGGAGAAATACCTTGCTAAGACTAGACATTGGGGGAAGTGGACTAGACAGGTACATTGGTCCTACCACAATGAGATGATAGAACAGACTTAGTAGACATACTAGGGGAGGCTTTACCCTCTCAATAGACCAGATGGGAGGTGGGGTGAGGGAAAGAAAATGAGAGAGATTTAATTTAATTAATTAATTAATTTATTAATTTATTTATTTATTAAATCCTAACTTTATAAACCACATATAAAAGGTATTGTTACCATATCTTATTTCATTAATTACTAATAACAATACATAAACAAAGTATGAAATAATACCTTCTGCATTTATGTATAGAAGCAATTACTTGGGAAAAATGATCATAAACACTTCTCATGTGCTAGATAACTTGGTTAATATTTTGATGTGTTTCTTCCTTAATCTTTAATCTTTATTCAATTTATTTTGCAAAAAAAAAATCTTTCTTTCAAAGTAAATTAGTCATTCAGACAGAAGCAAGAGTTGTTTTGATTTGCATTTCCCTGATATCTAAAGATGTTGAGCTCTTTCTTGTCTTTCAGTCATTTTAGATTCATATATTAAGAATTCTGTATTTAGTTCTGTACCTGTAAGGTATATGGTTTTTCTGCCTGTAGCCACTGGTCTTGTCCCCCCGCCGAGCCAGCCCCAAATAACACACAGAGACTCTGTTTATGATATAATCTGTTGGCCCAGTACTAGTTTCTTATTGGCTAGCTCTGTCTTAATTATTAACCCATTTCTGCATATTTGTACATGGTCTCCTTACCGGGGAATGAGACAAGCGTCTGGTCTCCTCGGTCTCTCCATCCTGACTCCTCCTTACTCCTTCCTATTTCATTCTTGTCTCCTAGTCCCTCCTATCTTCCTTTCCTACTGGCCAACAGTACTTTATTCATTAACCAGTAAAGAAACATATACAAAATGACATCTCGCATCATTTCTTACATGTACTTCTTACATGTACCCCTTTTTATTTTGATTGTTTAGTGTTTTGTTGATAGCATATTGAATTATTTGTGTATTTTAGAAATTAGCCCTCTATCAGATTTGAGGTTGGTGAAGACATTTCCCATTCTCCATGCTGCCTTTTTGTCTTAGTGACTATGTCCTTTGCATTATAGAAGCTTCTCAGTTTGATCAGGTCCCATTTATTAATTTTAGATCTCAGTGCCTGTACTGGAGTTATGTTCATTAAGTGATCTCCTTTACCAGTTCTTTCAAGGGTGGCTCCAATTTTTTCTTCTAAGAGGTATAACATGTGTGGATTTATGTTGATGTCTTTGACCCATTTGGACTTAAGTTTTGTGTGTGGTGATAGAGAAGTATCTATCTTCACTGCAGTCTTCTACACACCAGATTCCTGTTATGCCAGCACCATTTGTTCAAGAAGCTTACATTTTTTTTGCATTGTAGAATTTTAGTTTCTTGGTCAAAAGTCAGGTGTTTGTAGGTGTGTGGGTTAATATCTTGATCTTCAATTGGATTGCATTGGTCTACCTGTCTATTTCTGTGCCAATACCAAGTTGTTTTCAGAACTATTGCTCTATAATAGAGCTTGAAGTTAGGGATAGTGATACCACCAAAAGTTCCTTTATTGTACAGGGTTGTTTTGGCTCTCCTGGTTTTTTGTTTTTGTTTTTTTTTGTTGTTGTTGTTGTTTTTTCCATATAAAGTTGAGTATTGTTCTTTCAAGTTGTGTGAAGAATTTTCCTGGTATTTTGATGGTGATTCCATTGAATTGGTAGATTGCTTTTGCAAAAACCTGATGGCAGTCCATGTTGGTGAGGATGTACAGAAAGGGAAACATTAACTAATTTCTCCTAGGAATGAAAAATTGTGCATTCACTTTGAAAATAATATGTGAGTTTCTCAGGAAAATCGAAATCAGTCTACCTCAAGATCCAGCAATTCCATTCTTGGGCATAAACCCAAAGGATGCACATCTAAACAAGGACATTTTCAACCATGCTCATAGTAGCATTGTTTGTAATAGCCAGAACTTGGAAGCAAGCTATATGTACCTCAATGGAAGAGTGGATAAAGAAATTGTGGTACAATTACACAATGGAGTATTACTCAGTGGTGGGACAAAAACAAAGAAAAAGAAAAAAAAACAATGGAATCTTGAAATTTTGCAAGCAAATGGATGGAACTTGGAGAAACCATCCTGAGTGAGGTAAACCAATCACAGAAAGAGAAGAATGAGCCTCCATCCAATTGCTGATGTATTTAGAATTGGACACCCACAACTAAGCATTGAGTGATACCCCTGGAATCCATTTGTTGAGAGGAAGGGGGGAGAATGAGCAAAGCAGAAAAGATAATGATGGAGAAACATAAAGAAACTTCTGACCTGAACTAATGAGAGCACAAGGGCCCCAGTTTTAAAGTTGTTGAACCATCATTGATCTAAAACAAACCCTCTGAATGTGGGTGCCAGTTAAAAGGCTTAGGAAATCCATGGAGTTTCTAAACATGAACCACAAATGGACATTGGGAGCCCATTCCCCATGGAGGGATATTATTTCAGCCCAGGTACATGGAGGAGGGCCTAGGCCCTCCCAAAAGAGATGTGACAGAATTTGATGACCCCCCTATGGAAGACATCACAATTATTGGGGAATGGATATGGGTTAGGTTGGGGGTTTGATGGGGGCATGGGAGGATGGGAGGGAGATGGAATGGGGGACTTAAGATGTAAAATAAGATTATTTCTATAGAAGTTAAAAGAAAATAAGAAGTCCTCGAAACAAATAAATAACCTGATTACTTTTCAGTATATGAGAGTATGCACAATATATACTTTGAAATGTATTACATTGAAAGAAAAAGGCCTCAGCTGGAGAGTTCCAGTTTCCAGTGAGATCCAACTATCCTGCAAAACCTTCCCAAGTTTCAGCTCAGCCTTTGTCCTCTTCCGCCAGCTATTGGCCAGAGGTGAGTCTGGGCCCAATTGGGGCTGCCTCTCCCCTACAACTTCTTCCCCCCGCCCCGAACACCGTGGGTTGGCCCCTGATCCTGCTGCTCTTGTCTCCTGTCCCCATCAAGAGCACCCTTGGAGCTCTGATACACCCCCACCCATCCACACCACGAGCCTGCCCCCCTACCCTGTGACCTACCCTACCCAAGGTCCTATCTCTCTGATTGAGCACTGAGACAGAGGGTGGAGCCAACAGTCCACCCTACTTCAGAGACTTCTCAGAGCTACTCTGAAAAAGGAGTCGTGCCTATCCACGCAGAACCACACATAATTTCCACCTACTTGGTTTCTGATCCCAACTCCAGTCCTCTGCTGGGGTCCCGGGCCCCTCGCAAAGGTCCGCCTATCTCTGTGGGTCCACTCTGAATTCCTGCCAGCAAGATCCTTGACCCCCAAATCTGGGCCTCTGCTAAAGAAAGAAGCCTCAACTAGAGAGTTACAGTTTCCAGTGAGATCCGACTATCATTCAAAACCTTCCCAAGTTTCAGCTCGGGCTTTGTCCTCTTCCACCAGCTATTGGCCAGAGGTGAGTCTGGGCCCAATTGGGGCTGCCTCTCCCCTACAACTTCTCCCCCCCACCGAACACCGTGGGTTGGCCCTTGATCCTGCCACTCTTGTCTCCTGTCCCCATCGAGAGCACTGTTGGAGCTCTGATACACCTCCACCCATCCCCACCGGAACCTGCCCCCCCCACCCTGTTCAATACCCTGCACATGGTCTTGCTGCTCTGGTTGAGCACTGGGACAGAGGGCGGGGCCAACAGTCCACCCTACTTCGGAGACTACATGGAGAAACTCTGAACAAAGGAGACTTGCCTATCCATGTGGGACCACCCGTAATTTCCACCTGCTTGGTGGCCTCCAGTACTCTGCGGTAGTCCCTGGCCCCTCCCAAAGATCCACCTATCACTGCAGGAAAACAGTGAGTTCTTGCTGGCATCTTCTACTGGATCCTCATCCTTGACCCCATCCCTGGGTCCCTGTCTACGGAGAGACTGCCTAGAGGGCTTGGACCAAACAGGGCTACAGATATTGAATCTCTGACCCACATAAGCCCACTGGGGAAGTACCATGTAAAGAAGGGGAGACCCTACCAACCCCTACTGGGAAGAAGCTATGGGAAGAAGGCATGCAAGGAAACACCTAACAACAGAAAGACAAGCATGACATCACCAGAATCTAGGGAATCTACACCAACTAGAATTGAACACAACAACAAAGAAGAGGACGAAGAAGGGAACGACTTAAAAATTACCATCATAAAATGATAGAGGCCCTCAAAAAAGATGTGAGAAAATCCCTTAAAGAAATGGAAGATAAAACAAACAAAAAAGTGGAAGAAATGAATAAATTCCTTAAGGAAAGTACAAAAAGCCAAGAAAAAACAATTAAGCAGGTGAAGGAAACAGTTGAAGACTTGAAAACTGAAATAGAGAAAATAAAGTTAACACAAAACAAAGGAATGCTGGAAATAGAAAAACTGGGCAAAAAATCGGGAACTACAAACACAAGCATAACCAACAGATTCAAGAGACGGAAGAGAGAATCTCAGGCACAGAAGATAAACTACAAGAAATAAATTCATCAACAAAAGAAAATCATAAATCCAACAAATCCTAAACAAAAACATCCAAGAAATGTGGTACACAATGAAAAGGCCAAACCTAAGAATAATAGGCATAGAGGAAGGTGAGGAAGCCGAGCACAAAGGTGCCGAAAACATATTGAACAAAATCATCGAGGAAAACTTTCCAAATTTGAAGAAGGTTATGTCCATGAAGGAACAAGAAATGGAAATAAGAAGCAAGCAGGCATAGCAATCATAATATGTAACAAGTTAGACTTCAAACCAAAATTAATCAAAAGAGATGAAGACTGTCATTTCATACTCATCGCAGGAGAAATCTATCATCACAAAGTCTCAGTTCTGAACATCTATACCCCCAATACAAAGTCACACACATTCGTAAAAGAAACACTACAAAATTCAAAGCTCATATAAAACCTCACACAATTATAGTGGGAGAATTCAGTATACCATTCTCAACACTAGACAGGACCACAAATGAGAAACTCAACAAAGAAACAAAAGAAATAACCAAAGTTATGCTACAACTGAGGTTAACAGACATCTATAGAACATTCCATCCAAAGACAAAAGAATATACCTTCTTCTCTGCTCCACAAGGAACCTTCTCTAAAATCGACCACATACTAGGTGGCATAACAAACCTCAACAGATACAAGAAAATAGGAATATTCCCCTGTATCTTGTAAAACCACGATGCTTTAAAATTGCAATTCAACAACACAAATAGCAGAAAACTTGCAAACCCAAGGAAACTGAACAATGGGTAATTTCACCACTCCTGGTTCAAAGAAGAAATAAAGGAATTAAGGACTTTCTAATATTCAATGAGAATGAGGATACAACATACACAAAATTATGGGACACCTTGAAAGCAGTGCTACGAGGGAAGATCATTGCACTAAGAGCCCATATGAAAAAAACAGTGGATAGTCACATAAGAGAATTAACAGAGCAACTGAAAGCCTTAGAACAGAGAGATGTGAATTAAAACCGTAGGAGTAGACACCATGAAATAATCAACTTGAGGGCTGAAATCAAAAAAATAGAAATCAGGAAAAAAGTACAAAAAAATCAATGCAACGAAGAGTTGGTTTTTTGAGAAAATCAACAAGATAGACAAACCTTTTATCCAAACTAACGAAAAAAGCAGAGAGAGAACATGCAAATTAACAAAATCAGAAATGAAAAGGGGAACATAACAAGAGATACAGAGGAAATCCAGACAATTTTCAGGTCAAACTTTGAAAATCTGTATTCCACAAAAATTGAAAATTCAAAGGAAATGGACAAATTCCTGGATAAATATCACTTACCAAAATTAAATCAAGAACAGACAAACAACTTAAATAGACCTATAACCCGCAATGAAACAGAAGCAGTCATCAAAAGCCTTCCAACCAAAAAAAGTCCAGGCCAGATGGATTCCATGCAAGTATTCTACCAGACATTCAAGGAAGAACTAATGTCACTACTTCTCAAACTCTTCCACAAAATAGAAGCAGAAGGTTCATTGTCAAACTCTATTTATTAGGCCATAATAACCTTGGTACCTCAGATACAACTAAGAAAGAAAACTACAAACCAATATCCCTGATAAATATCTATGCAAAAAACTCAATAAATTACTGGCAAACCGTACTCAAGAATACAACAGAGAAATCATCCACCATGACCAAGTTTACTTCATGCCTGGAATGCAGGGGTGTTTTAACATACCATAATCTATCAACATGATCCACCATATTAACAAACACAAAAAGAAAACCATATGATTATATCCCTAGATGTGGAAAAAGCCTTCAAGAAAATTCAACACCCCTTCATGATAAAGGTCTTGGAGAGGTCAGGGAAAACAGGAACATACCTAAACATAATAAGAGCAATATACAGCAAACCAACTACCTACATCAAACTGAATGGAGAGAAACTTAAGCCAATTCCTCTAAAATCAGGAACAAGACAAGGCTTCTCTCTCTCCCCATATCTCTTCAATATCGTACTAGAAGTTCTAGCTAATGATAGAAGACAAAAAAGGGATCCAAATTGGAAGGGAAGAAGTCAAACTCTATCAATTTGCAGATTATATGATAGTTTACATAAGCAACCCAATAAACTCTACCAGGGAACTCCTACAGCTGATAAACACATTCAGCAACCCAGCAGGATACAAGATAAACTCAAAATAATCAGTAGCCCTACTTTTTTCAGACAACAAGAAGACAGAGAAAGAAATCAGAGAATCATCACCCTTACAATAGCCACAAGCAATATAAAGTATCTTGGTAAAATGCTTACCAAACACATAAAAGACTTATATAATAAGAACTTTGTTGTTCTAATGAAAGAAATTAAAGAAGATACCAGAAAATGGAAAGATATCCCATGCTCTTGGATAGGTATGATAAATATAGTAAAAATGGCAATCTTGCCAAATGCAATCTACAGATTCAATGCAATCCTCATTAGAATCCCACCACAATTCTTCACTGATGTTGAAAGGATAATAATCAACCTTATATGGAAAAACAAAAGACCCAGGATGGCCAAAACAACCCTATACATTAAAAGAACTTGAGGAGGTATCACAATTCCTGACTTTAAGTCATACTACAGAACTATAGTTTTGAAAACAGCCTGGTATTTGCATAAAAATAGACAGGTAGACCAATGGAATCAAATTGAAAATCCTGATATTAACCCACACACCTAAGAACACCTGACTTTCGACAAAACAGCTAAAATTATACAATGGGGCAAGGACAGCATCTTCAACAAATGGTGCTGGCACAATTGGATGAGGGTGTGTAGAAGACTGTAGATAGATCCATGTCTGTTGCCATGCATAAACTCAAGTCCAAATGGATCAAAGACCTCAACATCACTCCAGCCACATTGAATCTCTTAGAAGAGAAATTAGGAGGTACCCTGGAAAAAATTGTTGTAGGAGCCTGCTTCCTGAACATAACTCCTGGAGCACAGACACTGAGAGAATCAATTAATAAATGGGAACTCTTCAAACTTAGAAGCTTCTGTAAGGCAAAGGACAAAGGGGACAAGACAAAATGGTAACCCACAGATTTGGAAAAGATTTGCACGAATCCTATATCCGAAAATGGGCTGATCTCCAAAATATACAAAGAACTCAAGAAACTAGTCAACAAAACACCAAATAACCCTATTAAAAAATGGGGTACAGAACTGAAGAAAGAATTCTCAATAGAGGAAATCAAAAAGGCTGAAAGACGCTTAAGAAAATGCTCCACATCCATAGCTATCAAGGAAATGCAAATAAAAACAACTTTGAGATACCATCTTACTCTTGCCAGAATGGCTAAAATTAGAAATACCAATGATGACTCACGTTGGAGAGGATGTGGAGAAAGGGGAACACTCCTCCACTGCTGGTGGGATTGCAAACACATACAGCCATTTTGGAGATCAATATGTCAGTTCCTCAGGAAAATGGGAATTAGATTACCACAGGATCGGGCAATCCCCCCTTAGGCATATACCCAAAGGATTCACATCCATGCAACAAGACATCTGTTCAGTTATGTTCCTAGAAGCACTATTTGTAATAACACGAACCAGGAAGCTACCTAGATGCCCCTCAAATGAAGAATTGTTAATGAAGATGTGGCACATCTATGCAATGCAATATTACTCTGCAGGAAAAAGTAATCACATCTTGAAATTCGCAGGCAAGTGGATGGAACTTGAAGAAATCATCCTGAATAAGGTAACCCAGTGAAAAATAGGAACACAGTATGTACTCACTCATATCTGGATTTTAGAACTATATCAAAGGATCTCCAGCCCATAATAAACACCATCAGAGGAACTAGGATTCAAGGTGTATTCTTAGAGATTCATATAAAGTTCCTCACCAAACTGGTAAGGGACAAGTCCCCCAGAGCTCAGGGGAAGTGGTAGGGAGCAGCGAATGGAGAGAGAAGTAGGAGAAAACGAGGGGGAGGAAAGGAAAACATGTGTGACTAGGAAGATTGAGCCTGGTTAGGAATAGAAGACAGGAAAGAGAGAGAGAAAGAGACAGAGACAGACAGAGAGAGAGAGAACATAAAAGAGGGAGCCAATATTGATTAGAAGATAAAATAGTATCTCAAAATATTTCTAGAGAACAACAAGACTGCTGCCAAATAACAATTTGTGCTTCCCTGGAAAGGCTACAATAAATGCCCTTCCCGGAAAGTGTGATCAACAAATAACTTATCCATGGAGCCCTCAACTAATGCCTGTTGGAAACAGGAGCAAACACCCATACCTAAACACTGAGTCGAAGTAGAACTCTGATGCAGATGGAGAGTACAAGACCAGGAAGCAAAAACACATAGAGACAGCTTACCCGAACAAGGAGGAGTTAACAGGCCACCTGACTGATAGCTGGAATGCCAGCATGGGACTGACTCAGGCCCCTCTGAATATGGGTCTCAGCCAGAAGGACTGAGCAATCTAAGGGACCTCAGACCGTGGAGCCGGGATGTATCCCTGGTGCACAAAAGGTCTTTGTGAACACATCCCCATTGAGGGACAACTGCCTTAATCTAGAGATAGGAGAGAAGACCTAGTCTCTTCTTCACATGAACTGTCAGACCAACATGACCCCAACTGGATGGCATTTCCATACATATGGAATTGGAGTTGGGGGATGGGAGGGGAGGGTGTTTAGAGTGCATGTGAGAGGACAGAGAGGGTAAAAGGTAGGGAAGGAGGCAAGGGAGGCAGGGAGGAAGGGAGGTAGGGAGGGAGAGTTAACTGGGATCGACATGTAAAATAATAATTTAAATTAAAAATAAATGCTTTGACTCCAAAATTTAAGTTCAAGGACAACTTACTGGGGAAAACGATTTCTATTTTTGTTTCCACAGAAAATGAAAAGCTGTGGATTCCTTCCAGACTAATGTGGTTTGATCAAGCCAGACCACCTGAAACAGTGTACCTGGTGATCTTACATTCAAAATAGCTGGACAAATCAGCCTTACTTACTACAGCCAGGATTTCTGAATCTTCTTCGAATCCCCCATGTCAGAGCCCCTTACCAGCAGGAAGTAGTTTTGAAAGAACAACACCCAAATTCCCAAATATTGTCCATAAATGTTTGTTTTCATTTAAATGGACTTGGTTATATAAAATAAAAAAAAAACATTGAAACGTATCATTCCCTAAAATAATTGAGGATATTTTAAACATTCTAGCTCATCTCCTTAAACATATTTTCTTATGTCTAGAGTTAAATGTAAAGTTGGACAACTAAGAGAATATACTACATTATCCCTCCTATATCGTTGAGTCTATAAATGATTCTGAAATAAAAAAAAATTGTATTAACTGTCAAGCAGTATCCTTTTTGTCCAGTTTAAGCATATTGGTAAAGTGCATATCTTGTCTTACATACTGGCTATTGTTTTCTGTGGGGATGGATCATCTCATGTAGCCACCATAAAATTGTACTGAGAATTATCTGTGAGACTGGTTCCTCTCAACTGACCACCTCAATTTCTTCTGAGCAGTTTGTAGTACAAAATTAATCTATAGTTGTTATCCTTCAGATTTTCTGTTGTCATAGTCCTGTTGAAATTGTTGTGGGGTTCTATCTTTCTTTCTTCCTTATTTATTGATTTATTTTTCTTTTGAGACAGGGTTTCTCTGTTTTAACAGACCTGGCTGTCCTGAAACATATTTTTTTAGACCATGCTTGCCTCAAACTCATTGAGATCTGCCTGTGTTTGTTTCTCTAGTGCTGAGATTAGAGTGTCTGACCTCCACCCAGTTTGGATTCAGTTTTCTTTATGGGGACTTCAGAGATCACATTAGGTCAGATTATTTCCTTCCTTGGTAATTTTTCCAGGTAGTTCTCACTTCTTTTGTTGCTTATTTATCAAAATGTCTGTAAATTTCTCAAGGAGTTTGTTTTTAATTTCCTGAAAAGACACAAACAAAACCTTTTCCCAACCCTATTGTTGAGGAGGTTCCTAATCTAAGTTTTATCAATTTGGTTTATGCTTTTTCCTGAATATTTTTAACTTATAAAACTCTTCTATCATACAGAGTAGTATCTTTTTCTTATAATGGGTATGACATTTTAATTACTCTTAAAAGGATTTTCCTCCAAGATAACAAGAAATTACTGAATGGAATTTGGCAGAGAGCTTTTGAGAAGACCTTCAAGCAATTTCCCAAAGGAAAAGCAATATTTTTGATGTCCTTTGTTGACCTATATTCCTTGATCCAATGCTAGCCTTTGGTATGCCTTACATATAATCCAGGAGGGACTGGTGTTCTGTTTGGATTTTATTTAGAAATGTAATTGTTTCTGTAATTGTTTTATATATAAACCCTTTTCAGGTGACAGTTTCTGCCACAATTATATGTTAGACATTTTGATTTTTCTTTAAACCTTTAGAAATCTCCTCTTCTATCCATGTATCATCATCATGGTCAAGAGGTATACTCTTTCAGTCCAAGTACAAGGGAGAAGTTCTAGGCCCTGTTCCAAATGTCTTGACAGACTTTGATTATCCTCCATGGAATGCTTCACCGTCCCTGGGTAGTGGATGTGGGATGGGGGTTGGTGTGAGGCACAGGATGATGTGAGGGAGAGGGATCTGGGATTGATATGTAAGATAAGATTGTTTATAATTCAATAAAAATTTATAAGAAAAGAGTTATAATAATTATTGTATTTTTGATCCAATACTCCAAAAGTGCTGATCTTGCTTTGAAAGGTCTAAATATCATTTTGCATTGTGCATTTGCTGGACCCAAAGGAAAATGATTACTGATATGAGATGAACATTTGCCACAGGTGTCCTTAAAGAGTCTGCCAGACAGTCTCCAGGACATAGAGAAAAGTGACTGATGAACAACCAATACAGGTGGACAGTTGAAAATTTCCTCCTTTGCTGAGGAGTCTGCCAGACACACTACAGCATATGGGCTGAAAATGGAACATTACATAAAAACTTCAGGTGACTTATCAGGTAGCAGGATGTCTCTGTAATTTATAGTGTTTATATATTATCCTTCTGTGGTCTTTGAAGGAGTTGAAGACAGATAGTTATGGTTATAGTTTTCCTTATTTAGGATTAAAGATAAATTACATATAGGACTTTAGACTCACAAAGATAGGATAGATAACAGAATATTTTCTTTAAATCTTGCTAAGTGCTAATGGACTAAATATTGTCAACTGTGATTCTTATTTAATAACAGGTGTGTGATATATTTTGTTATGCTATGGTTAAAATCCTTCTTTTTATTTTAGACAGAAAAGTAGAGATGATGTGAGATGTCCTTCTGTAAATATGTTTCTCGTATTGGTTAATGAATAAAGCACTGTTGGCCAATAGGAAAGCAAATAGGTGGGACTAGGAGCCAAGAAGGATTCCAGGAGGAATAAAGGAGTAGGGAGGAGTAAACATATAGAGACTTGAGAGAAGAGAGGTCCAGGCCCTCTCTCCGGTAATATGAGACCACATGGAAATAATTAGATTAATAGAAATGGGTTAATAGCAAAGACAAAGTTAGCCAATAAGAAATACTAGTAACAGGCTAACAGCATTTATATCAAATACAGTATCTCTGTGTGTTATTTTTGGCTAGCATAGTTATGGGACCAGACCGACAGGAAAAACATACTCATAACAGGCATTAGCAATGGAATATTGAAACTCACAGGCAAATGAATGGAACTACAAGAAACCATTCTGTGTGAGGTAAGCCAGTCACAAAAGACAAACATTGTATGTACTCACTCATTTTTTGTATTTTAAGCATAGAGCAAAGGATTAGCACCCTATAATACAAATTGACAGAAAAGCTAGGAGACAAGGATGACGCTAAGAGAGACAAACATAGTCCCCTGGACAAGGGGAAAGGTACAAGATCACCTGAAAAAAAATGGGAGCATGGGGTCCAGGGAGAAGGAGTTAGCAGAAGGAGATAGGGGTGGTGGTGAGGAGGACATGAGGGAGCAGGAAGTTTGATTCATGGGAAGAATATAGGACAGCAAGAAAAAGGGATACCATAATAGAGGGAGCCATTATAGGTTTTAAAAGAAATCTTGTATTAGGGAAATATCCAGACATCTGTAAGGATGATCCCAACTAACAATCTTAGCAGTAGTGAGGCGGCTATATTAAATGCCCTTCCCCAATAATGAGATTTATGACTACTTTATATGCCATCCTGGAGCCTTCATCCAGTAGCTGATGGAAGAAGAAGCAGACACCCACAAAAAAATGTTGAGCTGAACTCATGAAATCCAGTTGCAGAGAGGGAGGAGTGATGAACAAAGGGGTCAAGACCAGGCTAGAGAATCCCACAGAAACAGCTGACTTGAACCCCAGTCTGATTGTTGGGAAACCAGCATAAGACTGACCCAGACTCCCTGAACATGGATGTCCATTAGGACTGGACGGTCTACAGGCCCTCTGGTAGTGGATCAGTGTTTATCCCTGGTACATAAATAAAATTTCGGAGCCCATTCCACCTACAAGAATACTCTCTCGGCCTAGACACATGGGGGAGGGTCTAGGCCCTTCTACAAATGTTATGACAGATTTTGAAGATCCCACATGGAAGGCCTCATCCTCCTTGGCAAGCAGAAAGGTGATTGGATAGGGCATTGGGGGGGAGGGGAGGAGGGATGGGAGAGGGAACTGGCATTGACAAATAAAACGAGATATTTTTTTAAGATTTAAATTAAAAAATGTATAGAAGCCATAGTTTCAATTATTATTTTACTAGCTTAACAATCTTACATTTTCTCTTTACTGTTGATGACAGACAGTCTTGGTAAGACATCCATGAATGCTTCTTTGGGCCATGTATATCTTTTATAAATGATTCAATTTTCTCCCCTGCTTATCCAATTCTTTCCTAGGCAATCAAAGCTGCTGCATACCATAAACCCAAGAAGTGATTATCATACTGACACTGACACTGACACTGCCTTTATAAAGTAGGATAATCTTACTCTTAAAGAATTTTGTCTTGGGAGATATCTATACCTCCAATTTTATCCATTTGTTCAATATTCTTAGCCTCTTCTCTTAACCAGGAAGTTCATTGTGATTGTGGTCCACAGTTACAACTGGAATTACAATAGGAATATTATTATTATAATCTGAACACATCTTTTTCATCTGATTCACAAATGGTGAATGAATGCTACATGAGCATTCTTAAATTTCTGTACATCTGTCATTGACACAGGATGCCTTCCAAGCAGCTCTTATAGAATCTATTCCATTTGTAAATTCCTGTAAGCTTACTGAATATACTAAAAGCTTTTAAGACTGTATAGTGTTCCTTTTTAATTTTAAAATGCAGTGCTGTACTGGTTTCCCCATTTAATTTCTCAGGCTGGGTTTGAATATCTCTATAATTTTCTTTAGTAATTTTTTCTAAGGCCTGCATCTTAGCACTCATATCAACCAATGTATTTAAAGGTAAAATAAGAATTATCTAACTGAAAACAAAGATTATCAAAATGATAAATAATAGTATGCCAATCCTGGTTAATTTGATTATCCCTTCATTTAATTGTTCCATTTTTAGAGAGTCCATTATGTAAACATATGGAGACATTCTCCATTGTAGTAGTGTTTTTCATTTTTAGGGTGGGAAAAACTATTTTAAACTAATCCTTTTATTTAATTATTTCCAATTTATTTCCCAAATATGATAAAAGTATCAGTGAACTGTGAAGAATAATAGCACATCTGATTAGAAAACTAGCTTGTGGTGATCACCTGAGAGAGTGATGCTGAGGAGAGGGGCTCTAGGAAAACCCCAAAGACCACCCGGGTTATGGTGGCAGCTGAAGAATTCTTAGAAAATCTATGACCAAAAAATCATGCAGGTGCTCAAAGATGTGTGCAAACAAAAAGCAAAGTAATCCTAGATGGTTGGGCAGGGACTCAGACAGGAGAGATTAGGTAGGAATCTTGTGGACATCTCAGGTTTGGGCCTGGGCTGGCAGCCTCATAGCTTTTTTATTGAAAATGTAATTTAATGTTGGGTGTCATTTGTGTCATGATAAATAAAAGACCTAGAGACTGATATTATTTCAAGATTCAAGCTAAAAATCAGATAAGCAAACCAGAAGTGTCAGTAGATCTTCTGCCCAAATGAAATGATAATCCTTTCTCCACAAATACTCAGAGGCAAAATGTGAATTCCTGTCTCTTCCTCCTTTTATTTATTTATCTTCCCAGGAGTAGATATAGCATCCTGTCTCTACCTCCTTAGTGCTGGGATTAAAGTCATGTCATTCCAGGTGATGAGATCACTTCTTGTAAACTGTTACTTTTAGGACTGGATCAATTTTGCTTAGTTAGTGTGAGTATGACCTTGTTATAACTGAAATCCCTTTACTTACTAATCCTGATTAAAGGTATCAGCCATCTAACTAGTAATGGCTGATTTTCTATTTTGATCTCCCGTGGCTTTAATAAATCATAACCAATATATTAGCACAAAGAAAACCATCTGGTTATCAAATATCAACTATTCCTTGCTAGTATCTATATACAAGTATACACACACAGAACCACACAGACACAAACATGCACACACACATACACACACACACACACACACACACATACATGGAAACAAAGAAAAAGACACAAACTTTAGAAAAGACATTGGATCAAGGGTGAATATATGTGGGAGGCTTTAGATGGAAAAAATTGAAGGAGGAAATTGTGTGAATATATTATCTCGAAATACCACAAGTCCATTAAAATAAATAAAAAGCATGAATTTAACTGTTATTTGCGTTCAGAAAGAAGTGGAATGTTTACATGAGTGAAAACAGTGAATATTGTTAGAATAACCATTATAAAACCAGAATAGTGATATCTTTTTTGGACAAATAAAGCCTACCTGAAGTTCAGAGTTCTTCATTAGCTAAACACAGAGGTCTGGATGTTACTGTATACAGACAGACTTTATTTGTACAAGCAAGCTATAACAACAAAGTTATCAGGGTGTATTTTTTCTGAAGAAAATGAATATTTATTTATTGGGATGCAATAGGTATACAACTTAAGAGATAAAGAATTTTTTTTCATTTATTATCTATTTTGGAACATGCAAAAACATAGCACAAGGAACTTATGTGGACATTTATGTAATTTTTTCTTTTCTTTTTAATATTTTTTTATTTTACATATTAATCCCAGGTCTCTCCCTCCCATCCTCCATGTCCCCTACCAACTCCTCCATTCCATCCCCCATTCACTCCCAAAGGATTTTGAGGCCTTCCAGGAGGAGTCATCAAAATCTATCAAGTTATATCACATAGGGCCTAGGCCCTTCCACATGTCTCTGGGCTAAGGGATTATCCCTCCTTGGGTAATGGTCTCCTGAATTGCATCCATGCACAAGGGATTCATCCTGATACAACTGTAAGAGGTCCCAAAGGTTGCCCAGTCCTCCTAACTGACACCCACATTCAGGGGGTCTAGGTCGGTTCTATGCTGGTTTCCTAGGTCCATGAGCTCCCCTTTGTTCAGGTCAGCTGTTTCTCTGTGTTTCTCCAGCCTGCTCTTGACCCCTATGCTCATCACTCCTCCCACTCTGCTTTCAGGGATAATTTATATAATTCATTATGTAGTTTTTAAAAAAAATTCAAAATATCCTTGAGATTGGGATCAGATTGTACATAAATATTCTCCTAAATGTGAATGATGCCTATGGATCCAAATTCAATCCTTAAATAATCTCTGTCCTGTGTATAAAACAATTTAAAATATTCCTACTCTTTTACCTGTATTTCCAAAAACCTGATTGTCAAGTTTGTCAAATACTAGTAGAATTCCCCTTTATTTATTATTGAACTAGCATAAAACCATTAATTAGCTGTGGCCCTTAAGAGAAACGTGCTTCAAAAAAATTATCAAGTTTCTGAAAGTATCAATATTTAATTATATTTACTAGCACCAATTCACTTCTTCCTGTATTCAGTTGATATTTGAAAATTATTGTTTATACTAATGTGAATTTGATTATTATTTGAAATATCCATCATTAGAGAAAGTAAATGTTGATTTACCTACTTAAAGCATATAAATGCAGAAATGAGTTTATCTTCAGATGCAAAATGTGAAAATTCTGACATGGAGTATATGAGGATTAGAATTTATCTTTAAAAAACCAAATTAATCTCTGAATCAGTAATTAAATGTAATCAAAATGAAATAAATATTCTGCAAAAAAATATACGTTCAATTTGAAAAATCTTGTCAGTCACAGAAAAACATGTAAGGAAAATTGGCCAAGACTTTAACCCTTCAAGAAAAGTTTCAAGGATAAATAGCTTTCTCAGATAATTATACAATTTTGATGACCAGGGGAAACCATAGACTCTTGGTCATCAAAATTACCAAAACATGAGCTAATGCCTAATCAGTCATGTAGGAGCATATTGATAATGAATATTGTTGCAGTTAAATAAGGATCAGGATAAACAAATAGGCTGAATAGATGTTTATTCAGGGAGAAATTACTTACAACCTAGACAGATGAACACCAGGAAATTCCACCCGATGTTCTCGTGTCAGAGTCCCGCTAGCAAGAGAGCTTTCTCTGGCTCTTTCTCTGACCTCCCTCCACAGGTCACTCCCGCCCATGACTCCACCCCCAATGGGTGTGGTCAATGCCACAGAAGGACTATCTCACTACAATTCCACTTTTAGTGTAAAGAAAAGATTTAGGCTTAATACAAAACTATATACAAAACAGTGAATAACAAGTGTGCTCTAAGAAAAGGAAAATCGAGAACAAAATGACCAACATATCTAGTCCTAGTGTGAAGGCATAAGGGAATTTACAATAGAGTTGTCCTAAGCTGGAAAACGTAAGTCTAGTACCTAATATATCTAACTAGGAAGAGAGAATAATAGTTGTGAAAGTTTAATCTTCAACTCCTTCAAAGACTGCAGAAGGATAATATATAAACTCTAGAAATGACAGAGACAACTCACTGTCTGGTCACACAAAGTTCTTTTGTAATCTTCCATCTTCTAGTAACTGGCCAAAAGAATTATATCATATACAGAGTCTCTGTGTGTTAATCGGGGCTGGTGTGGCAGTAGGACAAGACTAGGCTGCGGGCTGAAAAAAACATACTCCTTACAAATGGCACCCACATGGCTAATAAGAACTTCCACTTAAAATTTAAGAAAAGCTTTAAAAAGGGTTTTAAAAACAAAAGAACAGAGACAAGCAAGGTTTCTTGGTAGCAGCATTTTTCTCGGTTTGATTTTGTTTTGTGAGAGACAAGCAAAAATTTCCACAGCTTCTTTTAAGGGAAGTTTCCTGACTCAGCATAAGCGGCAAAAAACTGCAAGGCTTTCAAAAAACTCTGCTAACCATTCCTTGGTGTGTATGAGAGCTGGCAATGGCAGGGGCCACATCTCCAAGCCCGCAGCATGGGGCTGGAATGCAGTGCAGACTAAGGCAGTAACCACAGCTCTCATTGCTGGCTGTAAAGTACCCACTGCCATCTTTGGTAAACCTCAGCTAACACAGCTATGACTTTCATTTTAGCAATGTTGTTGTTTACCTGATCAAAGATTCCTGGCCAGAAAAAGATAAAGATTTACAATAAAGACAGATTCACATTAAGAAAAAGCGCTAAAGGTTTACAGTATGTTCTCAAATATATGTAGGCTTGGGAGAGAAAAGAAATAAAATGGTTTTAAAAAGACAGAGAACAGCTGGGTGTGGTAGCATACACCTTTAATCCCATCACTTGAGAGAAGGAGGCAAGCAGATCTTATGATTTCAAAGTAAACCTGGTATGCAGAGTAAATTCCAGGACAGATCAGAGTTACACGGAGAAACCCTGTCTCAAAAAATACAAAAGAAACAGAAAAATTAAAACAAAAGCAATAAAGGCGGAGAGAATCTGGATACTGTATGGTATTACATTGTCTTTGTATTGTTTGACTGCTGAGGAAACAATTGTTAAAACAAATCTGCTGAATTAATTGAATTTATATATTATAAAAATGCTTTGACTCCAACATTTAAGTTCAAGGACAAGTTATTGGGGAAAAGGATTTCTATTTTTGTTTCCACAGAAAATGAAAAGCTGTGGATTCCTTCCAGAGTAATGTGGTTTGATCAAGCCAGACCACCTGAAACAGTGTACCTGGTGATCTTACATTCAAAACACCTTGAACAAGGCAGCCATGCAGACTACAGCCAGGATATCTGCATCTTCTTAGGATCCCCATGACAACGCCCCTTACCAGCAGGAAGTAGTTAGGAAACAACAATGCCCAAATTCCCAAATATTGTTTATAAATGTTTGTTTTCATTTAAATGGGGTTGGTTATAAATGGTTTATGATCACAGCCAATTCTTTTTAATGGTAAACAGGGGATTATGGTATAGAAATGGATACTTTGTTTTGGAATGGATTTTCATTTATTGATACAATTTTAGGTCAATTTTGTGATATGTATATTTCTCCTCTTGTTTAGGTATTGTGTTTACATAGCTTATTTAGAAATATAATGTATAATGTAGTACAGATTATAGATAATTACCTATGATAGTCAAAGATTAGAGTTAAGTTAGGTTTTGAAGATACAGAGAGATGTATTTGAGAGAGATAGGAATTCTTCAATCCTTTCAAAGACCTACAGAATGGGCATTTAAAATGGTTTAGGGTTTTTGTTGACAATGAGGCACAATTGCTCCTGGCAACACCACCTGCATCAGAAAGGAAGATGGACATTGAAGAAACTCGTTATGGAGTTTACTTCCTATATGGAAAGACTATCCATTTGGAGAAGATACTGCTCTGTCTGGACTGTTTGATGTTATGCTATATAAACTGGACATGCAGGACTCACAGAAAAGTGACTGCTGATTCAAGATGGACATTGCTACAGCGTTCCTGCTTTATGGAAGATTCTGCCAGACAGTCTACAGGACACAGAGGAAAGTGACTGACAAACTGCCAATACAAGAAGACAGTTTAAAGTTTCCTGCTTTGCTGAAGAGTATGCCAGACACACTATGGCCTATGGGGTGAACATGGAAGATTACAAAAGAACTTCGGGTGACCAGGCAGTGAGTTGTCTCTGTCATTTATAGAGTTTATATATTATCCTTCTGTGGTCTTTGATGGAGTTGAAGACAAATAGTTATGGTTATAGTTTTCCTTGGTTAACCTTAAAGACAAGTTACATATAGGACTTTAGACTCACAAATATAGAATAAATAGAATAGTTTATTAAATCTTGATAAATGTTAGTGGAGTAAATATTGTTAACTGTGATTCTTACTTGATAACTGTTGTGTTATATATTTTGCTATGTTAAGCTTAAAACCCTTCTTTTTATTTTAGACAGAAAAGAGGAGATGATGGGAGATGTCATTCTGTATATGTTTCTCTTACTGGTTAATGAATAAAGCACTGTTGGCCAATAGGAAAGGAAGATAGGAGGGACTAGGAGACAAGGAGGAAAGAAGAAGTTGGAAGGAGGAGCCAAAATGGAGAGTCTGGAGAAAGCAGAATGCCAGCCGACTCCCCTGTAAGAGAAATACATAGATCAGCAGAAACGGGTTAATAAATAAAGCAGAGCTAGCTTATAAGAAACAAATAACTGGCCAACAGCATTATATCAAATACAGAGTCTCTGTGTGTTATTTGGGGCTGGTGCGGTGGCAGGACCAGACCAGGCAGTGTTCAGAAAAAACCTTACTCCTTACAGAATATAATTCATATTTTATGCTTGATAGTTCTATTTCTTAGCATCATTTATAACAGTATTCTGTCAATGTGTATGTGGTTGACAAAAGTCAGTTTCCAGGACTCAGACCAAGCACTATATACATTAACATATAGTTGTGTTAACTTATAGCAAAGAATACCAGATACTGGCATAACCCTTAGAGAAACAGGAAAGCTACAGCATAAAAAGATCAATAATATTAAATCATTTTAATTATGCAATTTCTCATCATAAACATAATACATATGTTACAATTTCTCATCATAAACATAATACATATGTTTACGTATAAATTAAATATAAAATACTGACTGCACAGTATTTTTTTTTTTATTTTATATAACCAAGTCCATTTAAATGAAAACATACCGATATTTGGAATTTGGCTGTTGTTCTTTCCAAACTACTTCCTGCTGGTAAGGGGCGCTGTCATGGGGGATTCGAAGAAGATTCAGAAATTCAGGCTGTAGTCTGTAAAGGTGTTTGTTCAGTTGTTTTTAATGTAGGATCACCAGGTACTCTGTTTCAGGTGGTCTGGCTTGATCAAACCACATTAGTCTGGAAGGAATCCACAGCTTTTCATTTTCTGTGGAAACAAAAATAGAAATCGTTTTCCCCAGTAAGTTGTCCTTGAACTTAAATTTTGGAGTCAAAGCATTTTTTTAAATTTAATTTATTATTTTATTTGTCGATCCCAGTTCCCTCTCCCTCCCTAAGTCCTTCCCTCCTTTCTTCCCTCCTTCCCTCCCTTTTACCCTCTCTGCCCTCTCACATGAACTCTAACCACCCTCCCCTCCCATCCCCCCACCCCAATTCTATATGTAGGGGAATGCCATCCAGTTGGGGTCATGTAGGTCTGACAGGTCATGTGAAGTAGGGACTAGGGCTTCTCTCCTGTCTCTAGATTAAGGCAATTATCACTCCGTGGGGAATGTGTTCGCAAAGTTCTTTTGTGCACAGTAATTTAATGACAGGAAAATGCACTCAAACCTTTTGGACAGCACTATAATATTGCAGGACAGAGCTAGTAGGAAGTTAATGCAAATTAATTTTCAGAGAAGATTATTGGTAATAATTCTTTTTAAAGTTGATTAAAATTTACAAAGACTATAAATATTTTTTTAAAAGCTTGAATTTCGAAATCCGTAATTTTAAAATATCATAAGCTTATCAGACATCTTAAAAAGAGAAATTCAAAGTTTGAATATAGGAAGTAAGGAAATACTTAAAAGAGATATGATAAGCCAATATATTTGAATACAATAATTAAAAATAATATAATTTATAATTCTAAATTATCAGGTATATAGTATTTCCCACTTATCTGCTACTGACAATTATAACCATATACAATTTAGATGTTTAAAGCTAACAACAACAAAATAAGGCTCAATAAAAAATGAGCAACATATTAATAATATGAGAAAAATAATATTATGTCATTAAATTGATTATATATATATACACATATATATGTGTGATACATAGATAATATTCTTTAAATGTACAGAAATCCTTTAAAGACATGAAAATGATCAAAAGTCATTAGGAGTTCAAATTAGGCCAGTGTCTCTAATTCTTTATGTCCATTTTTCTGAGAAGTTTTCAGAGACTAGAATGGCAGTAGGTATATAAATGGGTCCACTTTTGAACATTGAATGGTATTTTTTTTTGACCAATTTTGAGTTTCTGCATTAACCACTACCCACTGCGAAAACTGTAGCTCCTTTGGTAAAAGATGACAGTAGCACTAATCCATCAGTATAGAAAAATATTTAGGATGTAATTTGACAACTTAAATACTGTGTATCAACAGCAGTATGTTCCCATCTAATGCATATGATTTTCACTGACATATATTTGGATCAATCCTATAATACTCATAAAATCTCTTCCATGAAGCAATGGCTGCAATCATTTCAGTGCTACATCTCAAAGTACCCAGTGTTGGTTAGGATCAGTGAGGTTTCTTCTCTCATATCACCCTGTACAGCACCATTTGTAAATATACAAGTAAGGAAACACTAAAATAGTATCATGGAAAGTTAGGGGTTGATTTTTTTTGTAACCTTCATCCAAAGTAAATGATATCTTCAGCAACAGAGATTTGTCAACTGCTTATTCTAGGCAACCATGAGCAATGGTTAATAGGCTATCTTGTTTGTTGGGACTGGAGTATTCACTCATTAACAGTTGCCTCCTGGAAGCAGTGTTGTGCAATGATACAGGCTAATTCTGTTCAAGTTCCATTTTAAAATTATATGATAAATATGTTATATATGGTTTATATAATTTTAATTATTTACTGAAGTCAAATATATTGTTTATTATTTTTTTTAAAACTTTTAATCAGAATTCAGAAAGCAAAGATAGGCACAAACTATAGAGGTCATGTAATGGTGATGTAAGGAGTAAGGTTTTTCCTCCACCACCGGTCTGGTCCCACCACTGCACCAGCCCCAATTAACACACTGAGACTCAGTATTTGATATAATGCTGTTGGCCAGTTACTAGTTTCTTATCAGCTAGCTCTGTCTTAAGTATTAACCCATTTCCGCTAAACTATGTATTTCCACGCGGTCTCCTATTACCCTTGGAGAGCCAGCTGGCGACCAGCTCTCTCCAGACTCTCCATCTTGACTTCTCCTTACTCCTTCCTCTTTCCTTTTCGTCTCCTAGACCCACCTATCTTGCTTCCCTATTGGCCAACAGTGCTTTATTCATTAACCAGTATGAGAATCATATTTACATAATGGCATCTCCCATCATCTCCTCTTTGTCTAAATAAAAAGAAGGGTTTTAACCTTAAAATAGCAAAATATATCACATGACAATTATCAAATAAGAATCACAGTTAACAATATTTAGTCCATTATCATTTAGCAAGATTTAAGAAACTATTCTATCATCAGTTTTAAATTTGTGAGTCTAAAGTCCTATATGTAACTTAAGCCTAGCTAAAGAAAATTATAACCATACCTATCTGTCTTCAACTTCTTTATAGACCACAGAAAGATAGTATATAAACTCTAGAAGTGACAGAGACAACTCGATGCCTGGTCACACAAAGTTCTTTTGTAATTTCCATCTTCAGCCCATAGGCAATAGTGTGTCTGGCAGACTCTTCAGCAAAGCAGGAAACATTAAATGGTTGTCTTGTATTGGCGGTTTGTCAGTCATTTTTCTCTGTGTCCTGCACACTGTCTGGCAGATTCTTCCATGAAGCAGGAATTCTATATCAATGCCCATCATGAATCAGTCGTCACTTTTTTGTGGGTCCTGCATGTCCAGTTTATACAGCATAAAGTCAAACAGTCCAGACAAGAGCAGTATCTTGTCCAAATGGCTAGTGTTTACATATTGGGTTCCATAAAGGGTTTCTTCAATGTCCATCTTCCTTTCTGACAAAGGTGCTGTTGCCAGGAGCAATTATGTCTCACTGACAAGAAAACCCTAATCCATTTTAAATGCCATATTCTGTAGGTCTTTGGAAGGTTTGAAGAATATCTATTCATCTCAACTACATCACTGTATATCTAGAAAACCTAACTAAATTAACTATAAGTTTTGACTATTATAGGTAACTAGCTATAATCTGCATTAAATTATACATTACATTTCTTTTTTTGAGTTTTTATTTTTTTTATTATAATTTTGTTTAATTTTATATAACAAAGTCCAATTAAATGAAAACAAACATTTATACACAATATTTGGGATTTTGGGCGTCGTTCTTTCCAAACTACTTCCTGCTGGTAAGAGGCTCTGACATGGGGGATTCGAAGAAGATTCAGAAATCCTGGCTGTAGTCTGTAGGGCTGCTTTGTCTAGCTGTTTTGAATGTAGGATCACCTTGTACTCTATTTCAGGCAGTCTGCATGATCAAACCACATTAGTCTAGATGGAATCCACATCTTTTCATTTTCTGTGGAAACAAAAATAGAAATCCTTTTTCACAGTAACTTGTCCTTCAACATAAATTTAGGAGTCAAAGCATTTTTTTAATTTAATTTATTATTTTACATGTTGATCCCAGTTCCCTCTCCCTCCCTTCCTCACTCCCCCATCCCTCCCTCCCTCATTCCCTCCCTTTTACCCTCTCTGCCCTCTCACTTGCTCTCTAAACACCCTCCCCTCCCATCCCCCACCCCAATTCCATATGTAGGGGAATGCCATCCAGTTGGGGTCATGTAGATGTGACAGGTCCTGTGAAGTAGGAACTAGGGCTTCTCTCCTGTCTCTAGATTAAGGCAGTTATCCCTCCATGGGGGATATGTTCACAAAGTCCTTTTGTGCACCTGGGATACATCCTGGCACCACTGTCTGAGGTCTCTTAGACTGCTTAGTCGTTCTGGCTGAGACCCATATTTAGGGGGGCTTGAGTCAGTCCCATGTTGGCTTCCCAGCTATCAGTCTAGTGGCCGTTAACTCCCCCTTGTTCAGGTAAGCTGCCTCTATGTGTTTCAGCCTCATGGTCTTGTTCTCTCCATCTGCATCAGGGTTCTACTTCGACTCAGTGTTTATGTATGGGTGTTTGATCATGTTTTCAACAGGCATTAGTTGAGGGCTCCATGGAGAATTTAGTTGTTGATCTCAATCTCCAGTAAGGGCATTTGTGATAGCCTTTACACAGAATCAGAGATTGTTAGTTGAGAGCAGTCTTGTACTTCTCTAGACATTTCTTTGTGTTCAATTTTATCTTCAAACCAATACTGGCTCCCTCTTTTATGTTCTCTCTCTCTGTCTCTCTCTCTCTCCTATCTTCTATTCCTAACCAGGCTCAATCTTCCTGGTCGCACATGTTTTCCTTTCCTCCCCATCATTTTCTCCTATTTCTCTCTCCATTTGCTGACCTCCCCACTTCCCCTGAGCTCTGGGGAACTTGTCACTTCCCAGTTCTGTGAGGAACTTTATATGAATCTCTTTGAATACACCTTTTATCCTAGTTCCTCTGGTGATGTGAATTATAAGCTGGAGATCATTTGATCTAGGTCTAAAATCCATATATGAGTAAATACATACTGTGTTCCTATTTTTGTGACTGGGTTACCTCATTCAGGATGGTTTCTTTAAGTGCCATCCACTTGCCTACGAATTTCAAGATACGATTATTTTTTTCTGCAGAATAGTATTTCATTGTGTAGATGTACCACATCTTCATTAACCATTCTTCAATTGAGGGGCATCTAGGTTGCTTCCAGGTTCTTGCTATTACAAGTAGTGCTGCTATGAACATAGTTGAACAGATGTCTTTGTTGCATGGATGTGAATCCTTTGGGTATATGCCTAAGAGTGGGATTGCCGTGTCCTGCGGTAAACTAATTCCCATTTTCCTGAGGAACTACCATATTGATCTCCAAAATGGCTGTATGAGTTTGCAATCCCACCAGCAGTGGAGGAGTGTTCCCCTTTCTCCACATCCTCTCCAACATAAGTCATCACTGGTGTTTCTAATTTTAGCCATTCTGGCAGGGATAAGATGGTATCTCAAAGTGGTTTTGATTTGCATTTCCCTGATAGCTAAGGATGTGGAGCGTTTTCATAAGTGTCTTTCAGCCTTTTTGATTTCCTCTATTGAGAATTCTGTCTTCAGCTCTGTACTCCATTTTTTAACAGGGATATTTGGTGTTTTGTTGACTAGTTTCTTGAGTTCTTTGTATATTTTTGAGATGAGCCCTTTGTAGGATATAGGATTGGTGAAAATCTTTTCCAAATCTGTGGGCTGCCTTTTGGTCTTGTCGACAGTGTCCTTTGTCTTATAGAAGCTACTAAGTTTGAAGAGGTCCCATTTGTTAATTGTTTCTTTCAGTGTCTGTGCCCTGGAGGTATGTTCAAGAAGTGGTCTCCTATACCAATTTGTTCAAGGGTACCTCCTACTTTCTCTTCTAAGAGATTCAATGTGGCTGGATTGATGTTGAGGTCTTTGATCCATTTGGACTTGAGATTTGTGCATGGCAAAAAACATGGGTCTATCTGCAGTCTTCTACACACCCTCATCCAATTGTGCTAGCCCCATTTGTTGAAGATGCTGTCCTCGACCCCTTGTATAATTTTAACTGTTTTGTGGAAAATCAGGTGTTCATAGGTGCGTGGATTAATATCAGGATTTTCAATTCGATTCCATTGGTCTACTTGTCTATTTTTATGCCAATACCAGGCTGTTTTCAGAACTATAGCTCTGTAGTAGAGCTTAAAGTCAGGAATGGTGATGCCTCCTGATGTTTTTTTATTGTATAGGGTTGTTTGGCTATCCTGTGTCTTTTGTTTTTCCATATAAATTTGATTATTAACCCATCAAGGTCGGTGAAGAATTGTGGTGGGATTTTAATGGGCATTGCATTGAATCTGTAGATTGCTTTTGGTAAGATTGCCTTTTTAATATGTTAATCCTACCTAACCAAGAGCATGGGAGATCTTTCCATTTTCTGGTATCTTCTTTTATTTCTTTCTTTAGAGTCAAAAATTTCTTAATATTCTTGTACTTGTTTGGTAAGCGTTACACCAAGTTACTTTATGTAATAAAGGGTAATATTTCTCTGATTTCTTTATCTGTCTCTTTGTCGTCTTAAAAATGTATGGCTACTGATTTTTTTGTGTTTGTCTTGTATCTTGCTAGGATCCTGAAGGGGTTTATCAACTGTAGGATTTCCCTGGTAGAGTTTATTGGGTCGCTTATGTAAACTATCATATCATCTGCAAATAGAGACAGTTTGACTTCTTCATTTCCAATTTGGACCCCCTTGATCTCCTTTTGTTGTCTTATAGCATTAGCTAGAACTTCTAGTACGATATTGAAGAGATATGGAGAGAGAGGTCAGCCTTGTCTTGTTCCTGACTTTAGAGGAATTGGCTTAAGTTTCTTTCCATTCAGTTTGATCTTGGCAGTTGGTTTGCTGTATATTGCTCTGATTATGATTAGGTATGTTCCTGTTATCCCTGACCTCTCCAATACCTTTATCATGAAAGGGTGTTGGATTTCCTTTGTGTCTGTTGTTATGTTCTCCATTTCGTTTCTGATTTTGTTAATTCCCATGTTCTGTCTCTGCTTTTTTGTTAATTTGGATAAAAGGTTTGTCTATCTTGTTAATTTTCTCAAAAAACCAACTCTTTTTTGCATTGGTTTTTTGTATTGTTTTCCTGGTTTCTATTTTGTTGATTTCAGCCCTCAAGTTGATTATTTCCTGGTGTCTATTCCTGCGGGGTGAATCGCTTTTCTCTGTTCTCAGGTTTTCAGTTGGGCTGTTAATTCTATTATGTGACTATCCTCTGTTTTCTTCATATGGTCACTTACTGCAATGAAGTTCCCTCTAACACTGCTTTCAAGGTGTCCCATAAGTTCGGGTATGTTGTATCCTCATTCTCGTTGAATATTAGAAAGTCTTTAATTTATTTCTTTATTTCTTCTTTGACCCAGGAGTGGTACAATTGCACATTGTTCAGTATCCATGAGTTTGCAGGTTTTCTGCTATTTGTGTTGTTGTTTAATTCCAATTTTAATGCATGGTGGTCCGATAAGATACAGGTGACTAATCCTATTGTCTTGTATCTGTTGAGGTTTGTTATGTCACCTAGTATGTGGTCGATTTTAGAGAAGGTTCCATGTGGAGCAGAGAAGAAGCTATATTCTTTTGTCTTTGGATGAAATGTTCTATAGATGTCTGTTAACCCCAGTTGAGACATAACTTCTGTTAATTCTTTTGTTTCTTTGTTGAGTTTCTGATTTGTGGTCCTATCTAGTGTTGAGAGTGGTATATTGAATTCTCCCACTATAAGTGTGTGTGTGGTTTTATATGAGCTTTCACTTTGAGTAGTGTTTCTTTTATGAATGTGGGTGACTTTGTATTAGGGGCATAGATGTTCAGAACTGAGAGTTTGTGTTGATGGATTTCTCCTTTGATGAATATGAAATGACTGTCTTCATCTCTTTTGAATAATTTTGGTTTGAAGTCTAACTTGTCACATATTAGGATAGCTATGCCTGCTTGTTTCTATTTTCCATTTGATTGGAAAATCTTTTCCCAACCATTTACCCTGAGGTAATGTCTATCTTTGAAGCTAAGGTGTGTTTCTTGTATGCAGCAGAAGGATGGATTCTGTCTTTGTATCCATTCTGTTAGCCTGTGTCTTTTTATAGGTGACTTAAGACCATTAATGTTGAGGGTGAGTAAGGACCATTGATTGTTGATGCTTGTTTGATTTAGGTTTGTTGTTGACAGTGGTATTGTGAATAAATGTTTTTGATTCACCCTTGGTTTCTGGTGTAGTTGGATTATCTGTTGCCTACATTTTTGTGGGCATAGTTACCTTCGTTGGGTTGGAGTTTTCCTTCCAATACTTTCTGTAGGGCTGGATTTGTAGATACATATTGGGAAAATCTGATTTTGTCATTAAATATCTCGTTCTCTCCATCTATATTGATTGAGAGTTTTGCTGGATATAGTAGCCTAGGCTGGCATCCGTGCTCTCTTAATACTTTTAGAACATCTATCCAAGTCCTTCTGGCCTTGAGGGTTTCCATGGAGAAGTCAGGTGCAATTTTGATAGGTCTGCCTTTATATGTTACCTGTCCTTTTTCCATCGCTGCTCTTAATATTCTTTCTTTATTCTGTATGCTAGGTGTTTTGATTATCATATGTTGAGGGGTCTTTTTTCTTTGGTCCAGCCTATTTGGGGTTCAGTATGCTTCTTGCACTTTCATGGGCATGTCCTTCTTCAGATTTGGAAAGTTTTCCTCGATGATTTTGTTGAATATGTTTTCGGCACCTTTGAGCTGGGCTTCTTCACCTTTGTCTATGCCTATTATTCTTAGGTTTGACCTTTTCATGGTTTTCCACATTTCCTGGGTGTTTTGTGTTAAGGATTTGTTGGATTTATGATTTTCTTTGGTCGATGAATCTATTTCTTCTAGTTTATCTTCTGTGCCTTCTTCCCATAGCTTCTTCCAGTAGGTGTTGGTGGTGTCTCCCCCCTCTCTCTATCGTACTTCCCTGATGGACTTATGTGGGCTTGAGATTTAATATCTGTAGCTCTGTGTGGTCCAAGCTCTCTATGAGGTTCCTCCGCAGACTGGGATCCAGGGATGGGGGCAAGGATGAGGATCCAGAAGAAGATGCCAGCAGGTACTCACAGTGGTCCTCTGGCCAATAGCTCTGGCCAATAGCCGGCAGAAGAGGGCAAGGTCTGAGCTGGAACTTGAGAAGGTTTTGCAGATTAGTGGGATCTCACTGGAAACTGGCCCTCTCCAAAGACCTCGTTCTTTGGCAGAAGCCAGGATTTGGGGGTCAAGGATCTTGCCTGCAGAAACTCAGAGTGGACCCAGATCTCTGGGAGGGACCAGGGACTCTAGCAGCAGAGGACTGGAAGTGGGGTCAGAGACCAAGCTGGTGGAAATTACGGTTGGTCCTGCGTGGATAGTCAGGTCTTCTTTGTACAGAGTTGCTCCTAGAAGTCTCCGAAGTAGGGTGGACTGTTGGCTCCACCCTCTGTCCCAGTACTCAACCAGAGCGGCAGGCTATACATTACATTTCTAAATGAGCTATATAAACAAAGTACCTAAACAAGAGGAGTAATATACATATCACAAAATTGACATTAAATTGTATCAATATATGAAAATCAATTCCAAAACAAGTGTTCATATCTATACCATATGGAGATTATCAATTTAAATCACAGCTACAACAATAACAAGCTATGTAGCCAAGCAGCAGTGGTCTCACACCCAATGCCTGTATTCAGGAGACTGACTGATGGATCTCTCTGAGTTCCACCATGGCTTATATATGAGTGAAGGGTAAAATAGCTCATGCCTGTTACCTAAGCAGTTGGGATCACATATATTTAATGCCAGAACTATGGAGGTGGAAAAAGAAATATTAGGAGGAGGAAACAGGAACTCAGAGATTTTTCCTATTAGGATTCATGGAGACATAATTACCATTTCTGCTTTTGGTAGAGTTAAGATATAGGGGCTGGCTGCTTTGCTTATCTGAACCTCAGCTTGAACCTCAATATCTGTCTCCGGGTTTTTAATATCATTGTTACATATTGTTTCCCAATATGAAAGTATGCATTCACAAAAATATAGCCTTGATGTCACTAGCCCAGGCTCATTCCTGAGCCTGAGCTTTAGACAGGACTCCTACCTGAATACCTCTTGCATGAGTTCCTGTTTGGTTGGTTTTCCTTTGTGTTCTCCTCAAATGTTTGAGAAAGTTCGGTATTTTTTGTTGTATCTTTTCTAAACAGTCTTCAGCTGCCACCCAAACTCAGAAGGCATTCATCCTTTCCCTACAGACCCTCTCCTCAGGCTGATATTCTCAGCCCCTAGACAAAAGCATGTTCTCAAATTCAGATATGATATGCGTCATAGTTCACTGACATTATTAGTATATTTAGTAAGTAAATAGGGAATACTTAAAGGAAAGAATAAGTTAAAAATAAATATTTCCTGCATTAAAATTAGAAACATAATTACAATGGAGAGAGTTAGGTTTCTGTATCATTACACAGTGGATTATTTAAAATTGAAATAAATAACCAAAGGTTGACATACTGTTAATTTTCATTTCGATAATCTTTGTTGTTGGTTTGATATTCTTGGTTAAATTCTAAGAAACTTTGATGGTATGAGTGCTAAGATACAGGCTTTAGAAAAACATCAAAGCAGATTATAGAGCTATTCAAACCCAGATTGAGGAATTACTTGGAGAAGAAAGTTCAGTTTTGCATTTTTAGGTTAAAAAGTAATACCCTAAAATCTTAAAAGAACCAAATTATATAAATCCAGGAAGTGCCAAGTGAAAGAGATTCTATTAAAGCTATTTATATGACTGTGCCAACATTAGATCAAGGAAAATTCAAGGATGCCATAGACTCATATGACATGGATTCATCATTTGTGAAGCAGATGATAAATGTGTTGTCGGTTTATAATAGTTATCATTCTAGACTGGTTATATTTGATTAAAGCTATCCTAGAGATTGGACCACCATTGCAATGTGCTTCCTCGTTCAGAGATGGGGCAAAGAACACTGAACAAAAGGATAAATCAAGAAGTATGGCTATATCCAAATATCAAATTCTGGGAGAAGGAAATTATGCTACTTTGCAAAGGTAATATTTACATGATGAGGACCTATTGGGTTTATGCTTTGAAGCACTTTTGATTTCTTCAGAAAGAATTGTAGAAGGAAGAAAAAATATGAATCATTTACAAAAGTTATACAGAGCAAGATCAGGTATTGGACTAAGGAATGTAGGTCAGAAAGAGATAAGAAAGGTAATAATATTTCCATCAGGAATCACTGTGTGGAGCCTCTCTCAGGCCCCTTTGTAAAATTTGATGCCAATTTAGCTTAAGTCATTTCCTGTCCATGGACACCAGTCCTCAGACAAATTGAAGAAACTAATACCTATTGAAAGCAATGGTAATGCTCTGTCTAGCTATAAAAAGAGAAGAAAAAAGTCAGAAAAGATAACAAATTGAGTATACTGCCAAACTTTTATAAATGAGAAGATACCAAAATAAGAAAAGTACAAATAAATGATATTATTATTGAAGTTCTGTCACACAAAATTAAAGATATAACAATTGTGTCATTTAAATTGGCTTCTTCAGGAGGTAAATGTTCATCTTTTAGAGATTGGCACTTTATCTCATGTAAACACAGCAGGGAATGACTTGAATTTATAAGGCCAGAAAAAACAGAAAGATATTAAGGCAACATGGTGCTAATATTGTAATGAATTTGTGGGTACATGATTTATTACAGCAATAGAATACTTAGGTAAACATTCTCCCAAACTTAGAAACAAACCATATATTAACATATTTTTTCTGAAAAAATTATAAAATAGTATTATAAAGAACACATATCAACCATTCAGACTGTATAAGAATAAGACAAAACATGTTGTAATCTTCCAAAGACACCCACAGCCCGACCTTTAAAATGGCTTACAAACAAGCCTGTATTGGTTTCACAATGGCCTTTAACAACAGAGAAACTGCAGGCTTTAGAAGAGCTCATATAGGAGAAACAAAATGCTCAGTATATTGAAGAATCAGCCAGCCATTGAAATTCTCCTCTATTTTTTATCAAAAAGAAATCAGGAAAATGGACATGGGTAACAGATTTTAGATGTAATAATAAGCTAATAAAAATCAATGGGCTTTCTACAATCAGGCATTCCTTTGCCTTTGCTAATGCCTAAATGGTTGGCTCTTATAGTTGTTGATTTAAAAGATTGCTTCTTTTGTATACAATTATAAGACATGGACAGAGATAAATTGCCTTCATAATGTCTACTATAGTAATTCTCAGGCTGTTAAGAGTTATCAAGGAAGTTTTTCCCACGGGGAATGATAAATAGTTCTACCTGTACTAATATTTTGTTGGGAGCCCTTGTAAATAATACATAAGAAATTTGCTCAAAGTATACTATACCATTATATGGATGACATTTTATTATCTGATTAAAGTATATAACTTAAAAGAATATTTGAATACATAAAGGAAATGTAGCCTTTTTGTGCATTACAAATTCTTCCTGAAAAATACAAAGATTATATTAATTATTTAGGCTACAAAATAGGATTACAAAAATTTGACCCCAAGAGGTAGAAGTTAAGAGAGATTGAATGCACGCATACTTATAATGACTTTGAAAGATTGTTAGGCACATTTTCCATCTTTGGCACAATACTGGGATAAATCCTGAATCACTGATTAATTTATACAAAACTTTAGATGGTTACAAGTATCTAAATAGTCTCAGACAATTTAATAGCTGGAGCAGACAGAGAATTTGCTTTGGTATAAGAGAAATTACAGATTGCATATGTGGATCTTATGAGTCCAAAACTTAAATACATTCTACTCATATTACTCTCTAGTCATTCCTTTACAGGAATTTTGATGCAGAGCTAAGACATTGGCTTAGAATCGATCTTTTACTACATAAACCTAGCAAAAATTATAACTTTTTGTGGAAAAATTATCTGGGTTAATTTCAAAAGGAAAATTGTGACTTCATCATTAGCAGGAATAGATCCAGCAATATATATATATATATATATATATATATATATATATATATATATAAATAATATTTTACTAATGACAAAATTGACAAATTATGGGAAGAAATCCTACCCTTGATGGGAGATGTCCTTCTGCCGATATGTTTCTTGTATTGGTTAATGAATAAAGCACTGTTGGCCAATAGGAAAGTAAGATAGGTAGGACTAGGAGATGAGGAGCCAGGGAGAAGTAGGAGGAGTTTCAAGTACAGGACCAAGAAAACAGAGGTCCTGATCCTCTCTCCAGTAAGATAAAACCACGTGGAGATACTTAGAGTAATAGAAATGGGTTAATGTTTAACACAGAGCTAGCTAATAAGAAAGGGTAGTAACGACTAACGGCTTTATATCTAATATAGTGTCTCTGTGTGTTATTTGGTGATGGTACGACTCTCAGACCAGGCCAACAGAACAATTGCTCATAACAAAATGGCACCTAAACGTGGCTTATAAGAATTTCCACTTAAAACTAATCAAAAGCTAAAGAAAAGGTTTTAGAAGCAACATAACAGAGACAAGCAAGGCATCTTGGTAGCAGCATTTTTCTCAGTTGGGCTCTATTTTGCAAGAAACAAGCAGAGATTTGTGCAGCTCCTTTAAGGGAGGTTTCCTGACTCAGGATAAGCAACAAAAATCCTCATAGCTTTTAAGAAGAGCTGCTAACAATTCAATGGTGTGTAGGAGCAGCTGGAGAGAGGATGTGGATGTGATGGTACACACCTTTAATTCCAGCACTTGGGAGGCAAAGTAAACCTGGTATATAGAGTTAATTCCAGGACAGATAAAAATTACATAGAGAAACCCTGTCTCAAAAAATAAAAACATAAAATGAATAGAGTAATTTTAAAAAAGCCACTCAATGATGGAAAGCACTTTAAGAATCTGGACACTATAGGCTGTTCTGTTATCTTTGAATTGCATGATTGCTGAGGAAATAGCAACAACTACTGCTGGATTAATACTATGTATATATTTTCAAAATGCATTGACTTCAAAATTTAAGTCCAAGGACAGGTTACTGTAGAAAAGGAATTCTATTTCTGTTTCCACAGAACATGAAAAATTATGGATTCCTTCCAGACTAACATGGTTTGTTCAAGCTAGACCTCCTGAAACAGTGTCCCTGGTATTCAAACCTTCAAAACAGCTGGGACAAGACAGCCTTGCAGACTACTACAGCCAGAATTTCTGTGTCTTCTTAGGATCCCAATACTGTGACCCCTACGAGCAGGAAGCAGTTTAGAAAGAATGATCCCAAAATTCCAAAATATTGTCTATAAATGTTTGTTTTCATTTAAATAGGCTTGGTTATAAACAGTTAATGATCACAACCAATTTCTTTTAAAATAAAAAGGGGATTATGGTATAGATATGAATACTTTGCCTTGGAATGGATTTTCATTTATTGATACAATTTAAAGTCAATTTTGTGATATTTATATGTCTTCTCTTATTTAGGCATTTTGTTTATATAGCTCATTTAGAAATTTAATGTGTAATTTAACACAAATTACACATAGTTACTTATGATACTCAAAACTAAGAATTAAGTTATATTTCTACATATACATAGATATATTTGAGAATAATAGACATTCTTGAAACCTTTGGAAGACCTAGAGAATAGGGCATTTAAAATGGTTTGGGTTTTTCTTAACAGTGAGATATAACTGCTCCTGGCTACACCACCTACATCAGAAAGGAAGATAGACATCGAAAAACTCATTACGGAGTTTAATTTAAATATGGCAAGTGTAGCCACTTAGGCAAGATACTGCTCTTGTCTAGACTGCGTGACATTATGCTGTATAAAATGGACCCACAGGAAAATGATTGCTGATACAAGATGGACATTGCTACAGGATCCCTACTTCAAGGAAGAGTCTGCCAGACAGTCTAAAGGACACAGAACAAAGTAAGTGACGAATTGACAATACAGGTGGAGAGTTTAGTTTCCTGCTTTTCTGAGGAGTCTGCCAGACACACTATGGCCTATTAGGCTGAAGATGGAACATTACAGAAGAACTTTGGGTGACTGATCAGGTGCATTATCTCTGTCAATTTTAGAATTTATCCTTCTGTGGTCTTTGAAGGAGGTGAACACAGATAGTTATGGTTATAGTTTTCCTTTAATGGGATTAAAGATAAATTACATATAAGACTTTAGACTCACAAAGATAGGATAGATGATGAAATATTTTCTTTAAATCTTGCTTAATGCTAATGAACTAAATATTGTTAACTATGGTTCTTATTTGATAACTGTTTTTTGACACATTTTGCCATGTTAAGATTGAAGCCCTTCTTTTATTTTAGACAGAAAAGAGGAGATAATTGGTGATATCATTCTACAAATATGTTTCTCATATTGGTTAACAAATAAAGTACTGTTGGCCAATAGGAAAGCAAGACAGGTGAGACTAGAAAATGTGGAGTCAGGGAGAATAAGAGGAGTTTCAAATGTAGGATCAAGAGAACAGAGGTCCCGATTCTCTCTGTTAAGACCACATGTAGATACTTAGCGTAATAGAAATGGGGTAATTTTTAAAACAGAGCTAGCCAATAAGATAGGCTAGCAACAGATCAACAGCTTTATCTCCAATACAGTGGCTCTGTGTATTATTTGGGGCTGGATGAAAAACCACTCATAACATACCCTGGCAATGAGTTTGTAGTAATTTTTTGTGGGGAGACATTAACAAATTTTCTTAAAGTAAGAGAATTCAATTTAAAAAGATAACTAATTGGATCTTTCCTTGCATTCTATGGGGAACTCCAATAAATAAAGATTGTATTTTGTATACTGATGCAAATAATTCAAGAAAGTCAAGTTATAAATCAGAATACTTAAGTAGATTTAACACTTTATAATTCTGTCTAAATGTCAGAATTACGTACTATTCTCATGGTGTTAATAGTTTTTAATCATGTTGTTAATGGAGTTTATGAAATATTTCAACTTAATTACTGACTCAAAATATGCATAAGCATATGTTTTTTCATATTGAAAGTGCTCAATTTGTCCCACAAGATACACAGTTGACTTTATTATTTATTCAGCTGCAAGACAGAATCAGCAATAGTAATCATCCAATATATATATAAAGATAAGATCCCATATGGATGTGCTAGGACCTCCAGCACAAGCTAAAAATGGAGATGATCTACTATTGATAGTAAATGTGCTAAAAGCCTCAGAATTTTATAAAAACAAAACAAAACACTGTCAATTCAAAGGTTTGAAAAAAATCTTTCCATCACTTGACAACCAGCCAAGGATATTATAAGGAATTGTCCTACATGTTCTTTACAACCAAACTCAACTGCCTGCAGGAATTAACCCAAAGGGAACTCAAATGAATAAACTCAGGTAGATGGATGCATTCCATTTTTTGGAATTTGAAAAATTAAAATATGTATGCCACACCATTGATATCTATTCAGTTTTTCAAAGGGCAGCTGCTCTGAGTTTAGATTGGTTGATTTTGTAATTACACATTTGCTAGAAGTTATGGCCGTCATGGCTATCTCTGTACAAATTAACACAGACAATGCTCTAACATAAGTTTCTAAAAAAATGAAACATTCTTTATTTATTATAAAATGAAGCATATTACAGATATATCATACCGTCCTACATAAACATGCAGAAATAGAAAGATCAAATTGTACTAGAAATATATGGGAAATAAAGAGATGATACAGAACCCAGAAATTGATTGCATATTGCCTTATTATATTCAGATTTTCTAAATGTTAATGAAGAAAGGAACAGCAGCTTTGGAGAGAAATTAGATGATAGAAAAAGTTGCTCAATTAAATCAGCTGGTATAATTTAAAGATGCGTTTACCTCCAATTGGAAACAAGAACATGTGTTACATTGGAAAAGAGGTTTTGCTTTTATTTCCACAGATGAAGGAAAGCTATGGATTTCAACAATATTGATAAATGTTTGATTTGAATAAGACATCTCTTAATTAGAAGATACATTTTATCAAGAAGCATGGCTGTTTAATCTGAACTAACATATAAAAATAACATATGTGTTGCATTTGATCAGCTATAACTAGCCAAAATCGAACCTCCCCAAAATAAAGATCGGGAAAGGGTTTTGTTTTGTCATTTCAGGAGAATAAAGCCATCCAGCTAAAGAATGTGGAGAACAGTGGAAAAAAAATGACATCTGAAGGAAAGGACTAATCATGCAGAAAAATTGTTCCAAGAAAGGAACTGAATTGTGTGATTGGTATATCATGTTTCTAACAAGATAAAATTTCCCACAGGTTTGTTTCTGATTCTCACTACAGACATGTAAAGTAAATGGTCTTTTATAGTTCAGTTAAAGATTAAAGCTGGTTTTCTAGTTGGAATTTGGTTCTTTCCATATCTAAACCCAAGCATGCTTGTTAAAGAAAAATTCAAAATCTCTTACTTAGGTCAGAGTTAGCAGTTGATATTGAATATAAGAAAAAATGGAGGAATGTTTTATTAATCTCTAAAATAACAATCCTTTCATTTTTATAATCTTATCTAAAACTTTGTAAGACATATAAAGTACTAACTAACTAACTCTAGGAAAAAGGTTGTGTCTACCTTCCTGTACATGACTTTTGTTTAGAATCTCTACCAATATTTTACAATGAACAATGACTATGTCTAACAGCAAACATTTAAGTCTCCAAAAGATGGAGATGAGGAGCCAGAATACAATTTCTCCAGGACTGTGACAACATCATTAAGCTGAACAATACCAACTAAAGATCCAATTAGACTACAAACTACTCAGGACAATTTCAAGGATGCCAGCTGAGGTGATTCAGCCTCACAGATTAGTCTAGCCAGGACTTGAAACAAGCACTGCCCTTTCCCATTATGCAGAGTCTGCTCAACAAATGATACCTGTTGATCGTTAACCCACTTTTTTCTTTTCAGGATTCACTGAAGATTCTGACACTCTTGCTCTTCTCTTTTCTGTAGACACACCGAGTCAGTCACCGTGTAGGACAGCAGAGTAGCAACAGGTCCCTCAACCATTCTCAGATAAGAAAAGACCATGATGAAACACTTAGAATGACAGAAAACAGTTAATGTTTAAGACAGATCCAGCCAGCCAATAAGAAATGTTAGTCACTGGCCAAGAATTTTATAGTTAAACAAAAAGGGAAACAAGTGGGTGTAGCAATCATAGTATCTAATAAATTAGACATCAAAATTAAATCACACAAAAGAGATGAATGTCAGTTCTTAGTCATCACAGGAGAACTCCATCACAATGAAATATCAATTCTGAACATCTATGCCCCAAATACAAAGGCACCCACATCCATAAACATTACTAAAACTCAAATCACACATAAATCCTCACACACTTATGGTGGGAAATTTCAACACCTCAATTTAAGCATTAGACAGGTACACCAGATACAAAATTAACAAAGAAACAAAGGAACTAGGAGAAGATATGACCCAATTGGTTTTAACAGAAATTTATAGAACATTCCATCCAAACACAAAAGAATATACCTTCTTCTCAAGCACCACATGGAAACTTCTCAAAAGTTGACAACATAATCAGCAATATTATTGCGGTTTAATGAGTATCAGGATAAACAAATAGACTGAATAGATGTTTATTCAGGGAGAAATAACTTACAACCTAGACAGATGAACACAAGCAAATTCCACCAGATGCTCTCCTCTCAGCATCCCCCCAGCAAGAGGGTGTTCCCTGGATCCTCTTCAGACCTCCTTCCACAGGTCATTTCCACCACTGGCTCCACCCCCCAATGGGCGTGGTCAGTGCCACAGAAGGAGACAATGTGAATATCCCACTACACAATATAGTAAACCTCAATAGGTACAAAAAATTGGAATAACACACAACCATGCTTTAAAGGTAGAATTCAAAAACAACTCAAATTACAGAAATCCTACAAACTCATGAAAATTGAAAAATGTATAATTGCACCATTCATGGGTCAATAAAGTAATAAGAAAGAAATTAAATAATAACTAGAATTCAATGAGAATGAAGACACAATATACTCAAACTTATGGGACACATTGAAAGCAGTACTAAGAAGAAAGTTCATAGCACTAATTGCCCACATGAAGAAACTGGAGATAGTAAAATTAGAGAATTAACTGAAAGCTCTAGGAAAAAAAAAAAGGAACATACTCACCCCAGAGGAATAGATGCAAAGAAATAATCAAATTGAGGGGTGTAATCAATAAAGTAGAAACTAGGAAAACAATACAAATAATCAACATCACAAAGAGTTAGTTCTTCGAGGAAGTCAACAAGATAGATAAGCATTTATCAAAACTAAGCAAGAGGCAAAGAGAGAATATGCAAATTAACAAGATCAGAAATGAAAACAGGGGCATAACAACTGACACTGAGAAAATCCAAAGACTCTTCAGGTCATATTTTGAAAACCTGTACTCCACAAAATTCAAAAATTCAAAGGAAATGAGCAATTTTCTAGAGACATATGTCTTACTAAAATTAAATCATGAAGAGATAAACCCTCTTAATAGAATTATAACCAATAATGATATAGAAGCAGTCATCAAAATCTCCTAACCAAAAAAAAAAAAAAAAAAAAACCAAAGAAAACAAAACAAAACAAACAAATGAACAAAACAGAACCAAATGGTTTCAGTGCACAATTCCAGCACAATCAAAGAAGAGCTAATACCAATGCTCTCCAAATTGTTCCACACCATAGAAGCAGGAATGTCATTGCCAAACTTTTTGTAGGAGACTACAATGACCTTAGTACACAAGCCACACAAAGACACAACTAAGAAAGAGAACTACAGACAAATATCCCTCAGGAACATTAACAGAAATCCAACAACACATTACAGAACATATAGACTATGACCATTTAGGCTTCATCTCAGGGATGCAGGGATGGTTCAACATACAAAAATCCATCAAGGTCATCTACAACATAAAAAAAAAAATGAAAAAGAAAAATCACATGATCATTTCACTAGATGTTGAAAATGCTCTTGACAAAATCCAATAACCCTTCATGATCAAGGTATCAGAGAGATCAGGGATAATAGGAACATACATAAACATAATAAAAGCAATATACTGTAAAGCAACAGCCAAAATCAAACTACATGGAGAGATATTCAATGTGAATCCTCTAAAATGAGGAAGAAGACAAGGCTGCCCACTCTCTTCATATCTCTTCAATAATATACTTGAAGTTCTAGTTAGAACCATAAGAAAACAAAAGGAGATCAAGGGGATAGAAGGTAGAAAGGAAGAAGTCAAACTGTCACCTATTTATAGATGATATGTTAGTTTACATGACACATAAAGCTCTACCAGAGAACTCCTACAACTTTTAAACACACCCAAGTGGCAGGATGCAAAACAAAACAAAAAACAAACAAAAAACAACAACAAACAAACAAACAAACAAAAAAACAGTGGCCCTACATATACATAAGATAAAGGAACTGAGAAAGAAATCAGAGAAAAATCACCTTTTACAATAGCCAAAAACAAAATATCTTGGGGATTGATCCTGATTTTAGAGAAATCACCTTAATCTTCTCTCCATTCAGTTTGATGTTGGCTATTCGTTTCCTGTATATTGTTCTTATTATGTATAGGCATGTTCCTGTTGTCCCTGATCTTTCCAATACCTTTATCATGAAAATGGGTTGAATTTTTTCGAAGGTGTTTTCAGCATCTAGGGAGATGATCATATGTTTTTTTTCTTTTTCAGATTGTTTATATGGGGGATCATGTTGATAGATTTTCATATGTTAAACCATCCCTGCAATCCACGAATGAAGCCTACTTGGTCATGGTGGATGATTTCTCTGATGTATTCTTAGAATCAGTTTTCCAGTATTTTATTGAGTATTTTAGCTTTAATGTTCATCAGGGATATAGGACTGTAGTATTCTTTCTTAGATGTGTCTTTGTGAGGCTTGAGAACCAAGGTGATTGTGGCCTCACAGAAAGAGTTGTGTAATAAACCTTCTCTTTCTATAATGTGGAAGAATTTGAGGAGAATTGGTATTAGCTCTTCCTTCAATTTCTGCACTGAAGCCATCTGGCCCTGGGATTTTTTTGGTTAGAAGGCTTTCAAGGCTGTCCTCTCTATATATATCCCTTAAATGTAGTACTTGAAGTTCTAGTTAAAGCTACAAGACAACAAAAGAGATCAAGGGGATCAAAATTGGAAAGGAAAGCCCAATTGTCTCCATTTGCAGATGAAATGATAGTTTACATAAGCGACCCAATAAACTCTACCAGGGAACTCATACAGCTGATAAACACCTTCAGCAAACTAGCAGGATACAAGATAAACTCAAAAAAATCAGTAGCCCTACTTTATTCAGTGGACAAAGAGGCTGAGAAAGAAATCAGAGAAATATCACCCTTTTCAATAGCCACAAACAACATAAAGTATCTTGTGGTAACACTTACCAAACAAAAGAATGACCTATATAGTAAGAACGTTGTGGCTTTAAAGAAAAAAAAAATTAAAGAAGATAACAGAAAATGGAAAGATCTCCCATGCTCTTGGATACGTAGGATAAATACAGTAAAATTGGCAAAAAAAAAAAATGGTATAGTTCTGAAAACAGCCTGGTATTGGCACAAAAATAGATAGGAAGACCAATGGAATTGAATCAAAAATCCTGATATAAACTCACACACCTATGAACACCTGATTTCTGACAAAATGGCTAAAAGCATACAATGGGGTGTGGAAAGCATATTCAACAAATGGTGCTGGCACAATTGGATTATGGTGTATAGAAGACTGCAGAAGAACCATGTCTGTTGTCATACACAAAACTCATGTCCAAATGGATCAATGACCTCAACATCAATCCAGGCACACTGAAACTCTTAGACTAGAAAGTAGGAGGTACCTTTGAACAAATTGGTATAGGAGACTGCTTCCTGAACATAACTCCATCAGCACAGACACTGAGATCAGCAATTAATAAATGGAACCTCTTCAAACTTAGAAGCTCTGTAAGGCAAAGAACACTGTAGATAAGACCAAACGGCAGGCCACAGATTGAGAAAAGATTTTGACCAATCCTAATCCGACAAAGGGCTGATTTCCAAAATATACAAAGAACTCAAGAAACTAGTCAACAAAATAACCCTTTGAAAAAAATGGGGTTTCTTCACCTTCTTCAAATCCCCCATGACAGCGCCCCTTACCAGCAGGAACTAGTTTGGAAAGAACTGTGCCTAAATTCCCAAATATTGTCTATAAATGTTTGTTTTCATTTCAATGGACTTGGTTATAATAAATAAATAAATACAGAAAAGAAAATGGGGTAAAGAATTGAAGAGAGAATTCTCAGTAGAGGAAAGGCTGAAAGACACTTAAGAAAGGACTCAACATACTTGATTTCTTTTAGTGAATCTTCCACATTTTTCTTTGAGTTCCTCTGTCATCTCCATACAATTATTTTAAGGTCATTTCGGGTGATTCTTTTCATTTGCATGTTCTTGTCTTGCTCTTACTTTTCCTGTTGCTGAATGTAATCTTAAAGTGGAGTTTACACATCTAGGTTTGAGATTATTACTGGTAGGTGTATGGTTTCTGACAGTGTGTTTGTGGTATTGGTGTTTTGTTACTTCATTATCTGTTACCTTTATTGCCTTCTGTCATGATAGGACAAGGGTTTTGGTGATTTTCATGCCTTTATGTCTAGGAGGGTTTTCTCAACTGAGTTTTCTGCAGGTTTGTGTGCTTACATCCTGTGTATCTTCCTTTTTTTCTTGGTAGTATTATCTGTATCTATGCATATGGAGTCTGTTCTTCCAAGTGGTATGGTTTACGCCTGTGTCTATTTAGTCTTCTATAGTTATATATGAGAACAGCCATAGGTAGGGTATTGAGCTGGGTGGGGTTGGAAATCAGCTTGCGTCTTTTCTTCCAACTGGTCTAGGCAGGGCTTGTGCCTATAAGTTCTGGTGAAGTTGAGAGTTAGGGGTGACGACAGGTAGGATGATGAGATGGGTGTGGTTGGGGTAGTTTATGTTTTCAGAAAATAATAAGTAAATTATTCATAGATTAAATAATATCAGGAATTTAACAACAATATAATAGAAATATTAGAAAACAAAATATTAAATGCAATCATTTGCTCTTTCATTGTCTATATTAGAAGATGAGTTATTAAACCAACATATGGATTAATGACAAACTCTTATTAAAATAAGTTATCTATGTAAAGTTATGAATATCCATATATTCTATAAAATTTCTCATGCATTGTTTACAGTTTCCATGCAAATGTTTTGATTTCAAAATTGAATTAAGAATGGAATGATTTCTTGAAAGAGCTGCAAAACAGCTTTTCTTGCTCTGTGCTTTGACTGTTAATAATTCCTTTACTAATATTCCTAAATTTTAAGATGCAAATATAAAGGTGTGGAATTATTTTTCTCACCAATCAGCACTATTGAAATATATCAATTAGCATTGTGTTTCCATGACAACACCATTCACATATTACAAGAATTTAGTACATAAGGACATTTCGAAATACTACCTGAATCAAAGTAGAATACATTACACTGTTGTTATTGTGGAGAGAACTAGGATTAAAGTATTTGAAATTCTTTTAGTGTAAGTATTTGAATTTACTCTTTCAGAACTTCCTTTTAGTGAACAGAAGAAAGATAAATTTTGAAAGTCTTGCTTCTGGTAACTAAGAACCATGTTTTCTAAAGGCTGGATAAGTTAAATAGATGTGAAGTATCTCACTAAAATATATGTAAATCAGAAAAACCAAATGATATTTAAATTATCATAAACATTGAATATTTCCTTTATTTAAAGACACAAATATTCTGCTGTATGCAGAGCTGTAATGTAAATATTCAAGACATATTTTTCATACATTTTCCTTTTTAAAAGGTGCAAAACTTTAAGGTTTAAGGTTTTGTGGTGTATTTAATGAGTTATATTACTCTTTCCATAAAAAGTTGCAAAATACTTGTCACATATATATAAAAAGTGCCTTGACTTTTATAGGTGTGTGGCAGGGACAGCTGCTTTTAATTTATAAGCTCCTGCCATGTCCAAAAGACACTATTTAACTCTGTTCTAAGTTCTAGTACTAGGTTGACATGTACTTTGGCCCTTTTGTATTACAGCTTCTTTGTACTGACCATGAGGAAATAGTCAACTAAACATTTCAGCACAAATATGCTGATTTATTACTAATAACACCTGATTCTTGAGCTTCAGCGATCAGTAATCTTTAGATCAGTAAAGCAATGAAGTCTAAACTTCAGTGATCCTAGTTTTTTGTTAATCACTCCCCATTTTTATTCCCCAGACATCAAGCAACCGCATGAACTTAATGCATATATATCACAGAAAAGGTCCCTATAAATCACAAGCCAGCCAGGCCTCTGTTGTCTAATTTTCTTCCAGGATCTTTATGTTCAAAATCCCACAAGATTGCTTATTAATCTCTGAATATTCAATATCTTTGATAGCCCAAGTCCCCCACATCTTCCCCAGTCACCCAACAAAACTAGCACAGAGGCATAAAAGGTCACATTAAAGGTCAGGTTCATCACAACTTTACTCAACTCTTGTCAGCCATTTGTGTTCTGGTTTGGTTTTCTTTTGCCATTTTTAAAAGCGATGGCCAAATAAACTTGAAGAGGAAAAGGTTTATTTCAGTTTATACTTCTAGATCACAAACTACCATTTAGAGAATTCAGGTAAGGTACCAAAGGCAGGAACTTGAATCACATGTCATAGATTTATATTTCTTACTGGATAATCTTCTAGCTAAACTTATCTGAATTTTTTATACAGTCCCACACTTTAACCATAACACAGCCTGGTACACAGGGGGTGGTATAACCACATTGTGCTAATCAGACCAACAGTAACAAAGCACTGGAGTAAAGTTGTATTCTAACTCACTGTTTCAGACGGTGTAGTCCATGTCTTAACCTATCTAAAAATTATCACAGCTATCATTTGTAAGTTTATAATTTCTTGCTATTGTTACATAAATTAATATTTTAAATTCAGGAAGATTTCTGTGAATTGATATTCCCCAGACATGATATGGTGTAACAAACACATTGCATTGGACAAAGGTCAAATCAGTTAAAAAATTCCAGATTGGAGGAGTACGAATTCTCAAGAGCAAAACCTTTGCTGGGAAGCTATTGGCATTTAATGGATGAAACTGAAAGTTTCTTTCTCATGGAATATGACCACTTGTAATTTTCACTGCATATAAATAATTTTAAGGTATTGACATGAAGTTGTGAAGGATACATGAGAGGGAATTTTTCAGGCTGTGAGGGATGAATATGTTGGGGATATATATTTTTTCAATGATTAAATAAAAATTTAAGTTTTGATTTATGAATGAATGTTCTTAGACTATAATATTATAATAGATCTTGTACAAAATTATCACAGATATTAATAAAACATTTTGATTATATCTTACTATTAAACATGCATACCCCATTTTCTCTCATTTGTCTTCTTGTTTTCTAGTTGCCCCATTTTTTCATTTTTATTTCTTAATTCCACATATAAAAATATTAACATGATGTTTGTCATTCTGAGTCTAATATATGTGTCAAATCAGAAAAACATCCACATCAAGACTGTTTCCTTCAAGAACAAAGTTTTATTTATTTATGTTAGGGCTAAACCTTACTCATCTTACACATCAAATTTTATTTATCCTTTATTCATTGATGGACATATGGAATGATTGCATGACTTAGACTTGTGACTGTTTTAAAACGAACATGCTTTGTTTGGAATCTCTCTGATCACACATTTCCCTTAATTACTTTGATTTTACACCCGGAAGTGATATAACTAGAATGTATAGTAATTTAAAATTTATGAGTTGATTTTTTTGGTAAATAAATTGTCTCTGTTTTTTTTTCTTTTATGCATGTGTGTGTTTCTGTGTCTTGCTATGGAACCAATACTAGCTTTGAAATTGGCTTATAATCCATGTTGCTTGAAAATGTATGATTCTGTGCCTTCTATCCTCAGCTTTCTGTGATCTTAGTAAAACTACCACACCTAGTAATACATTGTTCAATAATAAAATTTCATGACGTATATTTGAAACATTTTCCTCAAATTTGTCATCAAAATTCTACATCTTGTCAAGCTAATTCAAATTCTTCAATTTTCCTTTCCTATTACCACTTGAACTTTTTCACAAAATGCTATTTACCATTTTAAAGCAACTTTAGTAATACATTAACATAGAATTTTTTTATGATAGCCAAGAAAATTTAATATGGGTCAAGCTTCTTTTGATGTTCTTGTTTCAAGACAATATTTACCTTTCTGTTTATGAGACTATAAGGTTAAGATTTGCATACTGCTTGTTTTCATATGACCTGTAAACCACTAATAATTGTTTTAAACCTTAAAGCAATAACTAACATTTTAATACTTTTTTCTTGAAAGACTTGTTTTGCTATTACTCACCCTAAAGGTAACATAGATAAAATCAACTGAAAAGAGATAGTGTTCACATACTTTTTTCTACAGTTTCTCTTTGTACTATCTTATGTAACAATAAGATACACTATCATACCTTTGCTATTATTTTTCAACAGAGCTAGATCCTATCAGATTTTTAGTACTACTGAGTAATAATTTATAGTAACACAATCTGTTACATCTTAATATTTGGAAGGTCAATATTTGTGTATTATTGCATTAAAAATAAGACAGAATTAGTGTTTTCATTACAACGATAAAGTCACTATGCAAATATATATATATATATATATATATATATATGTATGTATGTATATTCTTTTGAATTAACACAAGCAAAGGTTGGATCTTCAAGGTCCTGTAGTGTTGGCAGCCAATCAGTATTGAAGATTTTACTGTTCCTTTTAATTCTTCTATCATATTCAATTCATAATATTATATGCTAAATCCATTGACACATAGTTTCCAAGTTTGTTTGAGTCATGATATTTGCTAAATTTTCAGCTAGGTTTTGCATTAAATGATCAAAATATATAATGCTGTTGTCCAGTCAAGACAATCAAACTTTTTCCTATAGAGATTGGCCAATACCCATCAAGTAAATGGTAATTAATATTGAAATGTTGTATAAAAATGCTAGAATTGGAGTATATGGTGTACTCAGCATTATAACAACCAACTACTTCTGCTTGTAAAGTATATAGGTATATGTACAAAATGTACTATAATTTTAAATAATAGAAATAAATATATTAAATACTTAAATTATTATTTACACAGAATCAGACAGTAAATTTAGATCTACAAATTAAATTTATGCTAGCTTATAAAATAGATTATGCTATATTTGTCTTCTAATATGTTTGAACATAAGTGATCTAATTACTGGTATTGCTTTTTATTAACATATTTAGGTAATGTGTTACCTATGGCATGCTTATTACTGTAAATGATAGTATAATTGTTGGATTGAATTTACTCATTAGTTAATTCTTAATTATTTACATTTTTGTTATTTTAACATAAAATAAGTACAGAAAGGTATGATTGGAAATGGGACAAGCTGATAAAATCGCTATTTCATTTACAAGGCATTATTTGTGTATGGTTTTATTGTTTTACTCTTATTATTTGTACATTTTGTTTGTAATTGAAAAGTATATATCATTCTCTGGTATAGTTTATTAAGAAGACAAATTCTTAAATAACTTAATACAAAATATACAAATACTTATCACATTGATTAAATTTTGTTATTCTATTTACCTAACTGCTATAATTCCACTAATTATTTAAAATTATATTATATTGAATTTTGACTACTTTTTATATTAAACTAAAGTGTTCATTAAAACCTTACTATCTTTATCAAATGACTTGACAAATTTACATGACCCCATCTGGATGGCCTTGTCCTACATGTGGAATTGGGGTGGGGGTTGGGAGGGGAGGGTGGTCAGGGTGCATGTGAGGGGGCAGAGAGGGTAGAAGGGAGGGAGGTAGGGAGAGGGAACTAGGATCGGCATGTAAAATAAAAATAAATAAATAAATAAGTAAAAAAACATGTAAGAATGGAGAACATTATAACATACACACACAAATAAAATGACATAACATTTAAAACTAAAATGTACAGATTATGCAATCTCATTGGGTCCATCCCATTGGTACTTTCTCTCAGAGAAGATATATTATCCACAAACAACTTATCAACTCTTGCTATCCCCTTGTAGCTCCATATGAACATTACACAACTACTGAAAAGCACAACCATTTGTATGATAGTAAATGTTATTGGTATTATTCAGGAGACTTCAATCAATTATCAGTAAAAATAAAGACATAATTTTGTTAAGATGGCATGAAATTAACAACCTGTAATATAACTCACATTTCATTTCCCATACTTTTCTAAATGCTTTTAATGTTCTTAACAAATGGAAATGCTTTCTGTTAATCTAAAATGTAGTATGACTAATATCAAATCTTTCAAAAGTTACTAGAACATCAAAAGGTTATGAGTTACAACAACAACAAAAACATCAGTGCTTGACATTAATGACTAAATCATTGGTAAATCTGTCATTCTGTGAATATATAATAAGATAATCTTTTGCTTTTTTGTTGTTGTTTTTTGGTTTTTGTTTTTGTTAGTGGTCATCCATTGTGGGTCATTAATCTTACAACAGGTAGCTTCTGCAAGCCATTGTGAATAACACTGTGGTGGAACATTTTCTAGATTGATGATTAGAATAATGTGAAACATAAAACATATAAGGTATTATAACATTTGATTGACATTTCAGACAAGATACTATAATATTTGGTATCAAAATAATTATCAGCGAGGTTGATAAGATGATTCAGTAGTTAACTGCACCTTCTGCTCTTTCAGAGAACCTAGGTTCAATTGTAGGAGTCTACATGGTGGCTCCCAATTGTCTGTTACTACAGTTTCATGGAACCTGATATCCTCATATGGCCTCCACAGGCAACAGGTATGCATGTGCATGCTGGTAAAACACTCATGCGCATAACAGAAAAATTAAAGCTTTCAAATATTGTATTATCTCACATATTCCTCCACTTTTACTTTTGAATTCCTTGATAACTCATTCATTTTATATGGTATTGAATTCCTACAAGCTACATTGTTGCATTGTTAGGAAAAAAAATGTGTGCCAGAAAGGTAAAAAAAAACAAAAAACTAAAGTATATGTTTTCAGTGTGGGCCATTAATGTAATCTGCCAACTGCCTATGAAATAATACACATCTGGGAATAGGAGAAGAACTGAAGTAATTGCATTAGGATGCCTCTCTTCTTTCAGGCAGTTTATGTGAAAAATAGTTGGCAAGATCAATTTCAGTTTCATGTGCTTTCAAATGAATAATAGTGCAATATTGAGATGTAAATTCTGGGAAAGAGACTCAAATCTAATTGAATGAACTGCACTGTGATTGGTTAATATTTCAAACATAAGAGCTTTCTATACATTGATTTCTTCATATATTTTGCAATAATTTATCCAATTATTTGACAGATTGACTTTTGAATTATAGGTCACACTTATTTGAATGAAGTACCAATATCATCAAATCAATATAGAGGTGTATTCATGCATTAAGTACCAATTTAGAAATGTGATAGAATTTCCATAGAAATGAATTTATGTGATATGTTTCTTCTCTGTTTAGACACAGAAATAACAAACAAGGGGTATAAGTTCACCTTGTTTTATTACAAAAATAGGCTCAACTTATTTTAACATTTTTGTGTACTATTACATGTGGTGTCAGATATTTTCCAAAAGTTTCATACCAAAGTTATAAACTTTAATTCATGTTATTTTATATCAAATGAGTTCTAAATGACAGAGGCTACGTTTATTGAACCAGAGAAAATTTTGGATACATTTTATTTCAATACTCAAGGATAATATTAAACACACTATTAGAAAGAACATGTAATTTATTAAAATAGTTTATTCTGAAGTAAATAAATAATAATACTTTAAAAAATTGTTATTGTTATAAATTATACTGTACTTTTAATGTACTTTTAATGTGGTAAAACAACTTTTGAAAGAAATAACTTTCAAGTTCAAAGCATCTAGCAGTGGTCAGTAGGCTGAAAATTTTATGTTATACTTCAGAAAGTATTATTTTTCCCAAAATCATCTCAGTTTTTGTGCTTATATCAACCAAACATTTTGTAAGGCATTCCTGCTTTATATACTGTAATTTCAAATCCTTATATACACAAATCATACCATAAGAATTATGGAACAGTTAACAAACTTAGACTAGTGGACTACTAGATAATTGTGTAACAGAATCTAGCCTGGAGAGCATAGAAAACTAATATAATCATAATAACCTGAATTGCCAGAAGTATTTTGGGGCTCTGATCCCTTATCTGCTTCTTTAATGACTTGATGGTTTTATCTTCAGAGGGAAATATGTTAGAGTCTGATTACTAGGTCTATTAAGAAAAACTCCTTGTCAGTAAAACAGAATTTCTCTCCTTTGTGGAAACATTCTTGTTGGTCCAGATACCTACCCTGTTGTGAAGTCTTTTACATAGCAAAGCCATGATAGTTCATATGTATGCCTGTTCAAAAACAAACAAAAAAAAAAAAAACAAGCTTTTCTTTCTTTTTTTCTAGCTCTGCTCTAATCATTATTTTCCTAACACTTCAGGATTTCTCATTCTTTTTCTAAAGCCTCCTTTTCTGCTATGTGACTGCTTATCTGCTGTATGTCTTACTTCTTTGCCAAGTTAAAAGATGTGGATTTTTCTTTCTTTCTTTCTACGTTCTCCTCTGCTGTGAATATGGTGAGACTAGCAGCTTACACATCCTGGGGTATTTTCCTTTCAAACTCTAATAAAATTTTCCTGGAGCTTAGAAATAATCATAATACCATTACACAAATATAAGAGTTTTATTAACTTTTCAATTTTAAGAAATTTGTTACTTGGTATAAATATTGGTTCTGTATGTATATGGCTATGTGCATTTGGATACAAGTCTTCACAGAGTCCAAAAGAGTCAGATAACAGGATAGCTAGAGCTACAGTTGGCTTTGAATCACATAGACTCTATGTAAAATACTGGGGTTCCCAGCAAAAGCAGTTCATAATAAAATTGTTGGGCAATCTGTCCATTCTCATATCTTTTCAGATGATTGTTTCTCAAGAGCATTTTAGAAGTAATATTAAGTAGGATTTAATTTAAGTATTAAATGTAACATTTTTCTAAAAGATAAACATAAAAAATATACTGTAGTTATTTTCATGATTGTATATAAATGCATATCATTAAGAATAAATTACCTTTTTTACAATAGAAGGATGATACACTAGGGAAAAGATAGTTGGGAGAAGGAGGCTGTCTGAAAGAGCTTTATTAAAACTTACTGTTTTATACCTTCATATAAATATAAAGTTTCTAAATAATTTAACGATTATGGGACACACTCATATTCAACATACATGTATGTGTATCCCCATCTATTTATATCTATATCTAGATATTCCTATATATGTATATATTCATGCAAAAGAGTTTAATTGGAATCAACTTTCACAGGGAAATGTCCTCACACTCAAAGCCATAGGTTGTGAAATAAAAATTAAAACAATTTTAAGCTGTCTATTTCCATCCAGGAGAAATGGCTCTTTCACCTTACTATCTGAGATAGATGAGGGAGCTGATCCTCCCTCTTACCAGGTATAGCACTCAGGGAATTGGGCACTGTTCCTTGCATACGTAGCACAGTAGAGCTGAGATAGCCCTGAGTCTGTGATAGTGAGATAACTGGCCACATGCTCTCATCTGCAATATGTTGGGTAGTGCCAGGGAAAGAGGGCCCCTGCCACCTATATTGGGCTAGGAAGCTGAACCTTCCCTTACCAGCTGCAGTACTCAGGAAGTACAGTAGAGATGACCTTGCAGACAGAAGTTTGTGTGAGCCAGTACGTGATTAAACATCTGTCATGTGGTATCATAGGAAGGGTAGGGATGTATACCTCCCATCAGCCACCACCCATCGATGCCTGAGACAGGTGAAAGAGCTGGCCCTTTCATCACAAGAAGCTGAGACTTGCCCCTCCTCCTGATTAGCTTCAGCACTACCCAGGGGAGTTGATTTACACCTTACTTGAGCAAAATAGTAGAGATGGCCCAGAACATGCAGTTGTGGGAGAACTGACTCTGAGGAAGAGAAAGAAGAACTGTGCTGACTCATTGCTCATCCATGAGAGAGGTGAATTAGGCAATGCTGACCAAACCTGCAATTGCAAAGTCCTAGAACCAGGGTTTTGTGTTGGACCACCAAAACATACATCCCAACTGCAATCTGCTAGAGCATGGGGGAAGTGGAGGTTGGTCCTATAGACCAAGGGCTGCAGGATTTCCATTACACAAGAAAGCAACATATGTCAAGGAAGAGTCCCAGTAAGAGCTCAGTATCCATGATGTAGCAAAGACTAGGGGCTTTTCAACTAAACCAATGATTCTTTGAGAAGGCCTGTATGTAAATATGTATTGATAAAAATGTTTACTTTGTGATTCTCTGGAATACACTGCATATTCCATGAAGCAGTGCCCCCTTTTCTTTCTTTTTTTTCTCTTAAAATTTATTATGTTTTATTCTGGTGGGGGCAGCAAGATGGGTGGGACTTGGAGGCATAAGGTGAAAGACACAAACAATAAATAATAATAAGTTAAACAATTCAATAATTTTTGTTCATAATCCAAATGTCTGTCTACTTACCTATCTATTTTCATCATCATCATATCAATATGTATTAATTATCACCCATCTATTTTTCTGGATATATGTGTGTTTTACTATCCTAATAATAGATAAAATCCCATAACTAAATGAATTGGATGAAAAAAGAGTTGATTTCTATTTACTGTTCCAGAGTGTTAGGGTCTATAATGGTTGGAACAACATGGATGCAGGTAACAGACATATTGTTGAGAAATGAGAGCTCAAAATTTGAACCACTTGAATCACAGAAAACAAACATGGAATGGTAAAACACTTTCAAAAATCTTAGTGAAGGATTTGTTAGGTCAAGGCCATAACTCCTAAGCTTCTCCCAAACACTAAACAGGTAGAAAAGAAGTATCCACATATATAAGCCTATAGAAGACTTTCCCATTGAAACTACCATTGTGTTCATATTTGGGGGCAGGGGCAATTGAAGTTACACTTCATAAAAGATTATGTTCATTCCTAAAAGACATAAGTTGCCAAATAAATACTCAATGCCTGGTGTTAGATATCTTCCCACATGCTATTATTTAATGGGGTCCATGAGAATTCCCCCAAAGAAAATAGAGGCTACTGACATTGCTTTTGGCTAACCACAAGAACTTCATAATAACATCCTTTCATTGGAGGCACCACCCACACTCACCACAAGAGAAGGAGACATCAATTTAGTACTGACTAAAGAGGTTCCTCCATTCTGCATAGTTCTCACAGTAGTGAAAGTTGCTTTTCAGTTTGTACAGGAAACAATGATATTAGTGGTACCATTCAATTTTGAACCCTGTGAACCACAAAAATAAACCACATGGCAAGATTTTCACATGCAGGCAATATTTTTACAGGGATATCCAGTCACTTTAGGGTAGAATTTAAGGAATACTCCTCTTAAAGATATCCACAATTTAAATGTCAAATCTGGCTAAGAATCAGACAGGTAAGTCACAGGTCCAAGTGCTGAACCTACTACTCTTAATTTACAAAATGTAATGGTACCAATCTGCCTTCTAAATTGTTTTCTCCTTATATATAAATTAGTGCAGATATCATCAGAAAAGTTACTTTATTCAGTTAGTGGTACTTAATAAAGAAACTAACAGTTTAAAATGCAGAGACTTAATTGACTGTTGAATGATCAGCCACAAAGTAGTCAATAATAACAAACCTTTCCTTAATTCTCATAGACTTGCAAAAGTAGGTGTGGGAAGAGTGTGAAAGTCAGAGTTTGGGGAGGATTTGTCATGATAGAATTTTTGCATTTATAACATCTATAATTGCCTAAATAACAGCTGACCAGGTCAAACCAGTTGATATTTCACATGGGATAGGAAGTGGTTGGTGTTTTCCATCTCCCAATTTGAGGAGGTACAGGCAAGGATAATTGAAGGATTCTAAGCAAATTGGAGTGGGTTGACTTTGATGGGTATGAATTATGGTAGGTTGATTTCCCTGCAGTGTATGTCACTGCATCATCTACAAACATATACTCACCTCAAATTATATGGAAGGCAGGAAAAGCTGGTTCTGGATTCACGATAGTGGGGAAACTGGCCATGCCCCTCACTGACTGCAGCACTCTGAAAAGTGGGATGTGTAACTTACCCAGTCAGAACAGTAGAATTGAACTTGTTGATTGGGGCACAGGTGATCTGTCTCCACAAAAGTGTGGTAGAGATCTGGCCCCACCCCTCATTTTCCATATGGTGGAGTGGACAAGGTAGTAAAGACCCTCTATTCCTTGTCACCTGTGGCAGGTGGTTCATGAGAGTGGGAGAATTGCCACCGCACCTCACCTAGGCAGCACAATTGAGCTGACACTTTTCAAAGGGACACAAGTGAGCCTCTCCAGTGGATGTGAGGGGAAAACAGGCCATACTCCTTATTGCCTGCTTCGTTGGGTGAGAAAATTGTACTGGAGAGCTCTCTCTGGTGATGATGATTTGGAAAAGTTGGCTGGCTGACCAACACAGCTACAATACACAGTCCCATATTTAGGGCTGAGAGTTAGTAAATACTAACCTCCACCTTGTCTGTAACCTGCTAGAGATTGTGAAGCAGCTAGAGGATCTCCATGACACTGGACAACAACAAAATATCCTGAAGGAATTCCAATGAGGGCCCAGTATCCACAGAGTAACAGAAGCTAGAGGCCTTAAGCCAGATGAATGATGCATTTCAAAGAAATTTACAATTGAAGATGGATGGGCTAACGGGTCAAACGTAGAGCTCATTCAAAACTCAACAGATTCCCTGCCAAAATTTTTCCCTTTGCCTTCTTTTGTTATGTCTTTAGGCTTTACTTTAAAATTTTGTTTTATTTGTGGTTAGTTCTCAAGAGTGTAGAAAAAAGGTGGAAGATGGGAAGATGAGTGGGAACAGGGTATGTGCTCTAAATCCACAAATAATCAATAAAATGTGAAAAAATAATACATTCACAAAGTACCACAAAGTGATAGTGAAAATTGTCAAGATATGAAAGTTTTATTTTTTAATTAAGTTAATATTCATGTTATTCCCACCATGAGTAAGGTCATGTCAGTTTAAGTAACAAAAGAATATGGCAGAGTCTTCTAGAGCTGGAGTCACAGTTTGAAGTAAGCTGCCTGACATGGGTGTTGGGATCAGAACTGTGATCTCCCTAGAAGGGCAAGAAGTATTCTTAACTGCTAATCCAGCTTTTCTGTTCTCACATTTAACTTAAGATAAAATATCTCAATTGGCTTTATTTTAACACTATTCAGGGAAGATAAACAAAATAGGAAGTTATAATTTCCAAACAAGGCTGATTTCTTTCCAAATTTGTAGGTATAAGCATATAATGTACTTTGGTCACAAAAGAAAATAAGTCCGATAATAGATGAACTTCAAGAGCTCTTGAGAAATGACATTAGAAATTACTACTTAACGAGCTCTAGAGCCATATACAATTCCTCCATTGATCCTAAATTTTTATTGATACAACACTCTTGCAATATCCTAAGTAAAGGCAGAATAGACTTAGGTCATATGTTGCCAGCATCCTCTTTATATTATGCTACAAATATTTTGTACATTTTCAGGCCTCAAATTGAAATTCCACTGTGAACAACCTGTCTTCAATTCTCAAATCAAATAACATTTACAGAGCATGAAATTGTGACTAACCATTCCTTAGTAATGGTGAGAAGTCACATTTATGACAAAATAATAACAGTGAACATTGTTTACACTGCTTAAAATTTGGATGAAAGATGGCAAAAAATGTTCATTTTTCTATGACTGAAGACAAGAAGTAAACAAGCTATTATCATAGAACAGCTCTTTTAGCAGCATATTTTAATGAACACAATCTGAGTCCTTTTTTTCCTCACAAACTTTATTTTTGCATACATTAATCATTTTAGTGATTATTTGTTCCTTAAGAATAAATTCCGGTCTTTTTTAACCCTGTTTTTTTGTTCCTATTGTTCATATCATATACTGGCTCCTTCTTGTTTCTTATATTTGTGATATCTGGGAATGAGAGTCATTCACCATATTTTCATAGGTTTAAGGATGAGGCAATTTTTAGACAGCTCAACTTTATTCATCATATATGTTTCATTTTAATTAACCAAAAATATTTGTTCTTTCCTTTTTTTATTTTCAATTCACATATTGATCCCAGTTCCATCTCCCTTCATCCCTCCCTTCCTCCTCTCCCTCCCTCCCTCCATCTTCCCTCTCTCCCACACTCTCAGGCACCCCCCAGACTGTCCTCTCCTCCCATCCCCCACCCAATCCACATGTAGGGTGATGCCCTCCAGGAGGAGTCATCTAAATCTGTCAAGTCATTTGGAGTAGGAACTAGGACTTCTCTCCTCTCTCTAGGTTAAGGGAATATCCCCTTATGGAGGATATGCTCCAAAAGTCCTTTTGTGCACCAAGGATACATCCTGGTTCTACAGGTTCTACAGGTTCTACAGGTTCTACATCTTCAGAGCCTTTAGACTGCTCTGGACTTCTAGCTGAGACCCATGTTCAGGGGTCTGAGTCAGTCCCATGCTGGATTCCAAGATATCAGTCTGGGGGCCCATTGGCTCCTCCTTGTTCAGATAGGCTGTCTCTGTGGGTTTCTGTAGCCTGGTCTTGTCCTCCCTCTCTGCATCTGGATTCCAGTTCTGATCAGGGTTTAGTGGTGGGTGTTTGCTTCTGTTTCCATTAGCTACTAGATGAGGGTTCTATGATGGTGGATAAGTTAGTTGTCAATCTCATTATCAGGGAAGGAAGTTCTTTCCACTGTTGCTCAAATTGTTAGTTGGGGTCAGTCTTGTTGGTCTCTGGATATTACTCTAGGTTCAGTTTTGTCTTCAAACTTATAATGGTTCCCTCTTTTATGTTCTTGCTCGGTCTCTCTTTCTCTCTCTCTCTCTCTCTCCTCTCTACTCTATTCATCCTCAAACTGAGACGCTTCTGTAAGGCAAAGGACAGAGTTAACAAAACCAAAAGGCAGCCCACAGACTGGGAAAAGACCTTCATACATTGGAAAGAAGGCTGATCTCCACAATATACAATGAACTCAAGAAACTAGTCAAAAAACATCAAATAAATATATTAAAAATGTGGTACAAAGCTGAATAGAGAACTCTCAATAGAGGAAATCAAAAAGGCTGAAATGCACTTAAGAAAGTGCTCAACATCTTTAGCTATGAGGGATATGCAAATCAAAACAACTTCTTACTCCTGCCAGAATGGCTAAAATTAGAAACACCAATGGCAACTCATGCTGGATAGTATGTGGAGAAAGGGGAACACTTCTCCACTGCTGGTGGGAGTGCAAACTTGTACAGCCATTTTGTAGATCAGTATGGTGGTTCCTCAGTAAAATGGGAATCAGTCTACTGTAAGAACAGGCAATTCCCACACCCATGCAACAAACACTTGTGCTCAATTATGTTCATAGCAGCATTATTTGTAATAGCAAGAACCTGGAAGCAATCTAGTCTAGATGCCCCTCAACTGAAGAATAAATAAAGAAGATGTGGCACATTTACACAATATACTACTTTGCAGAAAACAAACAATGGAATCTTGAAATACACAGGCAAGTGGATGGAACTTGAAGAAACCAGCCTGAAATGAGGTAACCCAGTCCCAAAAAGAGGAACATGTTATGTCCTCGCTCATATATGGATTTGTTTGTTTGACTGTTTGTTTTGCTGTGGACTCTGATATGCATTGTATCTATGAACCAAAAATGTTTTAGCTGCCTTCTTCAGATAAAAGAAAACTGTAATAGTTACCCTTATAATATGACTTCCATCATAATTAAATTGCTGTTTCTGTATATGCCATGTTTCCTATATTACTGTGATATATGGAAGCATGGAAAAAAATTCCTCATTAAGTACACAAGAGCAAGTAACACAGTTTAATTTACTTTTTTTCCAACCGTCTTTGTGTGTCTTTATCTCATTTTTTCTTTACTATTTCTTTCTTCTTCTTTCTTTATTTTCTCATGTTTTCCTCTCCTTCTTTCTTTCTTCCCATTTTCATTCTTCAATCTTCCCCCTTCCTTTACCCTTTGCAAAGACAATAGGTGTATTTCCATCTGCAAACCTGTACATATCTATTTCCTGTCTCTCCATTTCTATGTTCTTATCTTAATACCACAGAGGCAAACTAAATTTATGAAGACTCTTGATCACCTATATTATTGTATAAATCCACTAATCATAAAATTATTATTCCACATTTTTTTCTGATCTTAGTTTAACTTTTAAAATTTACACAAACACTGATATTTAAAATGTGCAATAAATAATTTAAATATAGCGGGCGAGATGCTCACTGACCACGATGTAGCTCCCCTCATTGACATGAGTGATGTGGTGGCTCCTGCTTCTGTCCCACACAGTGACAGTGTCCGTTGTGTACATGAGGCGAGGCATCTGTGGACTCAGGATGTTCTATGTGTGAGGAGGGGCCACAGGACTGGTGTCTTCCTGTGTTGGAGTGAGAACAAATAACAGGTGGACCAGTTTCCTGCTGCCAGATTTAAGAAATTTTCCAGAAAAGATGAAGCTTGGTCCTTTGTCAGGAACTCTCCAAGCCCAGATGGTGAAAAGTGGCAGGAAACCGCTCCTGTGCAGGAATCACAGGTGAAGACCAGCAAGCAGTCTCAGGAGCCCATGGGTAAAGAGGAATAACTGGAAGAGCCCGGGCCAAAGCACACAAAACAGAAAACTGAGCTGGCTCCTCCAGTGTGCAAAGACACCTTGTCTTACCTGGGAGAATCAGTTGTTGCCTACAACGAAGGCTGTTGCTCCAGTAAAGGGAGGAGGCAGGCCAGAGTAACAATCTGTGTGTACTGGAGGCCAGGCCGTCCTTTAAATATCGGTGTTAGACTTCATGGGCAAAAGACAAACCAGAGTGCTGAGATCCATGCAGTCTGCAAAGCCATCTTGCAAGCCAAGGCTCAGGACATCAGCAAGCTGGTTCTTTACACAGACAGCATGTTCAGCTTCGATGGGATAACCAGCTGGGTTAAGGACTGGAAGAATGGCTGGAGAACAAGTATAGGCAAAGAAGTGATTAATAAGGAAGACTTCATGGTGCTTGACAAGCTCACCCAGGACATTGGAGATCAAGTGGATGCACATTCCTAGTCACTCTGAATTTGTGGGCAACAAAGAGGCTGACAAGCTGGTAAAGGAAAGCGCGAAGCAGTCTGACGACTGGGCAACGTAGTTGCTCTACATGCAGACCCCAGGCAGTGGCTGTTTCTTTACCCTGATGTGTAGTGAGGCCACAGCAGGGAGGACTTGACTGGGACCCATGACACAGCTTGATGAGAATAGCTTTAATAACAGAAATGGAAGGTTGAGCTGGTCGTTGTGTGTAATTTCACTTTTTGTGTATTTAGATCTGATATTCTTGTTTGATTTGTTGCAGTCTGACCCAAAATGCTCCAGCAAGTTGGGTGGTAGTGGTGCACAAAAACAAAACAAAAAATACTCCACCTTGTTTTTAGTAACAGTCAGTCAAATACTGTTCAGTATGTGTGGTATGAAGGTCCCAGAATGTCCATTTTCCTTTCAGTGTACACAAGCACAAGCCTCCTGCCCCTTTTGTCATCCTGTGCCTCTGTGTGCATCAGAGATGATGTGCCCAAGTGGAGCCCAAGGCTGGTCTTGGAGCAGATAGAGCCTATACCCAGATGACCGTAACTCTGGAAACACCTTATAGGGACAGCTGAGAACTTTAGGAACCAAGATTCATGAATATAGCTAATAGATTTCTTTGGTTATTTTTATTATTTATTTTTATAATAGAAGCATACAGTAATGACAATAAATAAATAAATTTAAATATGTAATTACAAATTTAAATAAAAAATTAAAATTTAAATTCTGTAAAGGAGAAAAATAGGCAATAATCCAATCTCTATGATGAATTTGACATTTCAGAGGTTGAGAAACATATTTACTTATTTGTTGTTAGTTTTTAAACTGTTTTTTTCTTCTGAATATTTTGCATGCAATATATTTGATAATATTTCCCTAGTCCAATTCTATCCAGATCCTCCTCCCTACCCAATCTATTTTATGTTCTTTCTCAAATAAAAACAAAAACGCAAAAAATAAAAACAAACACAACACTCAGTGTGTTACATAGCAAAGCAAAAAGGAAGTCTATAAAATACCCCCATAGAATTTCATTTTTATTGTACAACTACTCTTGTGCTTTGGGCCCACCCTGTAATGTGATTGATGTACCAAATGATACTCTACTTGTGATGATCCAATCTCAAATCCCAAGTGCTGATAATTCAGGCAATACCACTATATCTGAACATAATCTGTCTTTCTACCTATGCTTTTTTTTTAAATTTTTATTCTTTCAAAAATGTCATATATGTATAAAATGTATTTTGATATTTCATTTTATTGGCCCTCCAACAACTTTCCATTTCTCCTTCCTTCTTAGCCCCCCCAACTTCCTGTGTACACCTTCCCATTTACTCCTACTCTCTTTTTTACTACACAACTGCAACTGTAAACTATATGCAAAGGGCTAACACCAATTCTGTGGCTCTGGTGGTTGATACAGGCACCCTGAGCATATATGAGTTCACATTAATCGAATCTTTGGGTTATTCTCATGATATTTCAACCCCTATTCCTCCTATACTCCTTCCTCCCTCTCTTAAACAGGATTCCATGAACTATGCCTGATTTTGGACACTGTGTTTCTGCATGTTTTTCCTTAATTGCCAGATGAAGCTTCTCTGATAACAATTGAGCTAACCACCAATCTATGAACACGGCAAAATATCATCAGGAATCATCTCATTGATATTTTTGCCAGTTGTGTTTGATTGTATCCTAGGTTTCTGGGATATCCAGCCCCTGGCCACTAGCCCTCCAGGCTGTGACTGGAGTGGTCTCCCTCTCATAGTTTCAATCTCAATCTTGATCTATATCCATCAAACTAAACAAAATCTCAATGCCAATTGAATCAAACACCTCAACATAAAACCTGATACTCTGAACCTGATTGAAGATGAAGTGAGGAATAGACAATTTCCTGTGTAGAATAGCAATAACATTGGCACTAAGAAAATATACATTAACAAACCAAATAATTCAATTTAAAAAATGAGGAAACTATCTACATGGAGAATTCTCAACAGAAGAATCTCAAATGACTGAGAAATTTTTGAAGAAATGTATAACACCTGTAGCCATTATGGAAATACAAATACAATTGACTCTAAGATTTCATCTTACACATCAGAATGGCAAAGCTGAAAATCATGAAGAACAACTAACGCTGGCAAGCACATGGAATAATTTCAACACTCCTCCATTGGAGATGGGAGTGAGAATATACAGCCACTTTGGAAATCAATATGATGGTTTTTCAGAAAACTGAGAATAATTCTACCTCAATACCCAGCTATACCACTCCTGCTCAAATACCCAAAGGACTCTTTGCCATACCACAATAACACATGCATTACTATGTTCATAGTAGCTTTTTTCACAACAGCCAAAACAACCTAGACATCAATGAATAAATTGATAAAGTAAATTTGACATATTTACACAATAGAGTATTACATAGCTGTTAAAAATGATGTGATGTGATTAAAATTTCAGGCAAAAGTAAGGAACTAGAAAGCAAAGAAACAAACAAAAATCATTCTTATTGAAGTAATCAACAAACAGACAGAGAAACCTGGTATATAATCACTTATGAGTTGATATGAGCTATAAAGAATAAACATGCTACAATCCACAAAGACAAAAAAACTAAGTAACAAGGAGAACTCAAGGAGGGAATGCATGAATTTCCATGAGAAGAGAAAATAAAATCAAAATTGCCCAAAGAAAGATTTGATGGTGTCAAGAGTGGGGACTGGAATAGAAGGGACCAAGTGGCAGAGTACTGAGAGAGAAAACACATAGTGTATTGAGACAGAACCTAGAATTGGGGAACATCTCAGGGATATGATAGATGCCTAGTGATATGGAAACTCCAAATAATATACAAGGGTTACCATATCTAACACTCTTAGGAATATAAGATACAGTTTCTGAACTGGTCATTAGCTGTAAATAAGGATGACATCCAGTAGAGGAATTTGAACCACGAATTTATGCAGTCATAAATGTTTGAGCTACAATTTGTCCTACCTACAAGCTGTACTGGAGTAAGGTGCCACATAAATAGTGGGAGTGACCAACCTATTTATATTTTTATTATAATTTCTTTGATTTTCACTGGTATTTCTATTTATATGTGTAATTTTGAATGATCATATATTGTTTCCTGTTTAATAACTTAAAATCATATTTTGAACTTATACACATCCCCCATGCTTTCAATTATCATTATATAATATGGATATTTTGATATCTATCATATAAAGTTATTCTTTATATAATTTGAGTTAAAACACATTTATTACATATGTTTAAATATAGTATAGTACCTAGCAAATAGTATTTAATTATAATAAGAAATTGACCACAAATTTCATGTCTTCATAGATAGCAATACTAATTTAAAAGTTATCACTTTTTTATTCATTAAAGATAAAAATGTCACCAGGTTTAATTTACCATGGCTATAATCCCTGCTTTTATGATTCTGAGGCTGGGTAAGCAATGTTTTAGTCTAGTGAGAGATAAAATAGTGCATTCCATAAACCAAAAAAAATGTAGTTGTATTTCTTCCTTGGGATCATTTTATCACTTGGTCCATAGGGGTAGAGGGAGAAGATGTGGGGAAAAGCATTCAGACAACTGAGGATACAACAGAGACAGACCTCCAGTATATGACTTCAGTGAATCAGCTCAGCTTTATTCTGGAGTATAGCAAATACACAGGATTGGGTAGCCCAAGCCAACCCTAATTTGCATTAAGTGTCATGCTCCAACAATAAAGCTCTTTATGTCCAAATAGGGTTCTATAGCAAAGCTCCTAGTACAAGTCTTAGCTACCAAAAGTGCATTAAGGGAAAAGCTTACAGCAGGAGATTTCCAAGGGTCATGTTAGAGTTAAATCATGTATTCAGGCTTAGAGACAGATTCCAGATACCATCAGTCCTCTGGGATTAGAGACATTCTCCAGAGGGGGTAGCCAGAGAGCAGGAAGATTTCCTTTGTGTTCCAGAGCTTTTGTGAGAGCTGCCAGACCATGAAAGACTACTATCTCTGAACATCAAGGCTACTCAACAAAAATATACACAAGTGAAATAAAAAATTAGAACTTTAAATTACAGTAAGGTAGTGTTTATATTTTTATTTAAATATGATACAGGTTCCCAAATGAAATAAGCACAACAAAACCACTGAGGCAGTGCTTGAATCAGAAACACTATGTATAAAATGGACAAATTACTACAATAATGATATGCTTAAATAACTTCCTAGAGGAGAGAAAGATATTAATTGGCAAATTAAAAAAAAAAACAACATACAGTTCAAAGGTATTATAAAATTGTAAAATAAAAATCATGGCACACCAAGTTATTTATATTATTATAATCACCACTATTTGCACTTATATGAGTATCTAGCTCCATTTTAAATTGGGAAAGAAAAATTGCAAATCAATAATTACAAATGTTAGTTCAGTTGTGTTTTAAGAGAGAGTGTGATACCATGTGATGCACTTGAGGATGGCTGAAAACTCACTTGTATTAGAACGAAATGAAAATTTCAAACCCAGCCTCCCAAATGTCATGATTGCACAGTTGGCAGTATTTTTGTTGTTGTTGTTGTTGTTTAACTTTGGATGGTATAATTGCACAAGAGAAAGGAAAGAATCTAATGTTACTCTCTGAACTAATTTTCAAAAGAAATTGTCTTCCAATTAAACTGAAACAATCATTTAGGATATACATGTTAATTCACTGCCTGAATTAATCTTGGACATTTAGAATATCAGTGACTTTTTAGTAAGTTTTAATAAACATTGAGATAGTAAAAGAGTGTATAGCTTTTCCTTTTTTGTCACTAACTGAATAGTAGACATCTTTCTTGTTTGTTTTTAAGATAGAAGATAGTAATTAGATGTACTTATCAACAGCTGACAAAAACTTAAGTATAATTAGAAGTGCCTCCAGAGAAGTTAAGTCGGTTTCTAAAAATCAGTAGTAAGTCTAAGAAAGGAAAAGTAAAATAAATGATATTGAGCATAATCAAGCTAAAATAGTGCAAAATCATTCAGAGACAGCATGGTGGTTACATGCTATCTGTAAAGAAAATTTTTATTAGAGTTTAATTTTTTCTTCGTCAAACAATTCCAGTTAGAGATTTTCTTGACTTCGTTCTGTCTCTGTATCCTGTCTTAATTCCTTCTCGCAATTTTAAAATATTTGTGCTCTATATAATTATATATACTTCTCCAACTGAACTTTATCAAGTGAAGTATTAATGTTGAGTTTAACAAGATCAATAACTACTCTACTTAAAACTTATTCACCCACTATATTTTCTACAGCTTTCCCTCCTTACCAGTTTCTTATGAACCAAATAGCTCAGAAATGGACAGGTAAGAAAAATATATTATGACTCACACTGTCCACTTCAAAGTACAGACATGTAAAGGATTTCTAGATCTGGATCACTATACTCAGGAAATGAAAGATGTCTACATTAACAAATATAAGACTGTGAAGAAAAAATGAAGAAGATAGCATGTGTTAATGTCAAGATCTCCATCAGCTAGTAATATCAAAAAATATTATGAAGGGGAAAGAGAATCAAAGACATAATTGAAGTCAAGAAGCTCAAATTCTATGTCCCCACATTCATTTTAAATTTCCCCCAGTAAAAGGACCACCATCTCAGTGTGGAAAGATTGTGCAGAACATCATGTATGTTTCAAATGAAAGCTTCTTAGATATGACAAATATTACAAGATATTATTTTCAGCCCATTAAAAATAATATATAGTATATGTATGCATATACATGTAACATATATATATGTTATATAACATATACATGGAATGTAACATATATATGTAACATATATATGGAAACTAACATGTATATTAACATATATATGGAATGTAACATATATATATATATATCTCCAATTCAAACATAATAATTATATAGACTCCCCATTAAATAGTCATGTTTACTGACTAGAAGAAAATGCCTCAGGTGACATAACAAATGAGATGTTGTACTGTTAATACTGACTTTCAAACTCAATGAGCAAATCAACTGCCATGAATTTGGTATCAATATATACTTGGAATGTAATAGTGCCTGGCCATAGGTGACTTTTCCAGACTAAAAGATGAGGTTTGATGTATATTTCTTCTTTTTTAATCTAATTTTTATTATTTTTTAAACTTTAATTCCAACCACAGTTTCCTCTCCCTTTTTTTTCTGCCATTCCCTCCCCCAACTCCCCCCATCAGCTCTTCCTTCTTCTTCACTAAGAAGGGATAAGGCTTTCCATGGATATCAACAAAGCATAGCATATCAAGTTGAGGCAGGGTCAAGATCTTTCCCCTTGCATGAAGGCTGAACAAAAATATCCACCATAGAAAATAGGTTCCAAAGAGCCAGGTTTTGCCACAGGAGCAGGATCTGTTACCAGTGCTATTCACCACACAAAAGACTAAGCTATACAACTATCACTCAGGTGTAGAGGGCCTAGGCCATTTGATGCTAGCTCCTTAGCTGTCTATTCAGACTACATGATCTTCAACAAGTTGAGGTCAGTTGTCTCTGTGGTTTTTCACATCATGATCTATACCTTTTCTTGACATATAATCCCTCCACCCTCTCTTCAAGTGGGCTCCTGGAACTCTGCCCATTGAAAGCTTCATTTTATGTCTTTGTCTGACATTTTGTAGCTAAAACAGTTTTCAAAATTACAATATCTGTTGCATGGATATGGATCATTTGGGTATATGCCTAAGAGGGGGATTGTGGGGTCCTGTGGTAGACTGATTTCCATTTTCCTGAAGAACTGCCATACTCATCTCCAAAATGCATGCACAAGTTTTCACTCCCACAAGAAGTGGAGGAGTGTTCCCATTTCTCCACATCCTCTCCAGCATAAGCTGTAATTGGTGTTTCTAATTTTAGCCATTCTGGCAGGAGTAAGATGGTATCTCTTTATACAGAGAGCAAAGGATCACCAGCCTATAATTCACACCGCCAGAGAAACTAGGATACAAGGAAGACTCTAAGAGCTTCATATAACGTCCTTCACTGAAGAAGAAATATACAAGATCTCCTGAGCATACAAGGAGTGGGGATTCAGTGAGTGGAAAAGGAACTAGGAGAAAGAGAAGGGGAAGAGAAAGCTCATGGGCCTGGAAAGATTGAGTCAGGAGAGGAATAGATGAGAGAAGAGAGGGGAGAGAGGGGGACAGGGTCCATAAAATAGGGACACATTAAATGTTTGAAGAGAAAACTGAAATTAGAGAAATATCTAGAGTCCTACAAGATTAACCCAACTAACAATTTGGGCAGCAGTGGAAAGACTACCATAAATGCCCTTCCCTGATAATGAGATCAGCGATGAACTTATCCACCATCATACAGCCCTTTTCTAGTAGCTGATGGAAACAATCAAATAGCCACAACTGAACACTGAGCCAAACTAGAATCCAGATGCAGAGAGGGAGGACAAGACCAGGCTGCAGAAACACATACATGATGGGAGATGTCATTCTGTAAACTTGTTTCTCATACTGGTTAATGAATAAAGCACTGTTGGCCAATAGGAAAGCGAGATAGGAGGGACTAGGAGACGAGGAAAGAGGAAGGATTAAGGCTGAGTCAAGGTAGAGAATCTGAAGAGAGCAGGACGCCAAATGGCTCTCTGGTAAGAGCACGTGGAAATACATAGATCAACAGAAATGGGTTAACACTTAAGACAAAGTTAGCCAATAAGAAACTAGTACCTGGCCAACAGCATTATATAAAATACAGAATCTCTGTGCGTTATTTGGGTCTGGCCCAGTGGCAGGACAAGACCAGATGTGGGTGGAAAAACCTACTCCTTACACATACAGACAGCTGACCTGAACAAGGAGGAACTAATGGGCCCCCAGACTGGTAGCTGGGATTCCAGCATGAGACTGACTCAGGACCCCTGAACATGGGTCTCAGCTAGAATGTCTGAGCAGTCTAAGTGTCCATGGACTGTAGAACCAGGATGTATTCCTGGTGCACAAAAGGACTTTGGGGGCACATCCCCCATGGAGGATTACTCCCTTAACATAGAGAGAGGAGAGAAGTGCTAGTTCCTATTCCAAATGACTTGACAGATTTAGATGACCCCTCCTGGAGTACATAACCCTACATGTGGAGTGGGGGGAGATGGCATGAAATGGTGGGAGAGAGGGAAATATCTGTTTCACAACTCTTTTATTGCTAGCACAATTGTCACCCATGTGCAGAATGCATAGGTTGGTCCCATGCTGACTCGCTAACTGTCTGTCTAGTTTCTGTGAATTTCCATAAGCAGTCAGCTGTCTTTGCAGGATAATAGCTTTTAAATAGATCATAATATCTGATAATCTGAATCACAAGAAGAAAAATATGGGGGCAGCATGTTGTAAATCATAGACAATAGGAATAATTTCAGTAACACGAAATAAAATACTCAACAATAGGATCTCAAACTACAAAGTATCTGTAAAGAAAAAAACATGAGAATATAATGAATATGCAGCACATAGAATGGAAAAGTCTTATAAAAAAGCATGAATTTAAAAATAACCATAAACATTAGGGAAATAATCAAGTTTAAGAATAGTTTATGGCATTCAGCTCAGAGGGTTCTGTGCTTTCTTTATTAAGTGTGTTATTTGTTCAGCAATAGTGACTTAGCTTCCACTGATGAAGGTAGTTCATGCCAATCAGTGTGGGATATCACTTTAGGGAGTCTTTTGGGCAACCCTTGGCCAATAACCCAAAACAAAGCTAGTCTCTGTTTGCTAGTGTCTTACTCTAGAAGGGAACACCTTTAGCCCAATGAGAACAGTCTAGTAACATGTATATGCATATGCATATATATATATATGTATATATATATAAAATGAATTATGTCTTTTATAATTTTTGGAAACAGTTAATAGCATGATTCTTTGTGGCTTTTTAAGACGTCCACATAAACTGTCAATCTTCCTAACTATTTAGTGCCACTAAAATAATAGTTAGTAGATGAGAATCTATAAGCAACAATTTACTACACCAGCATAATCCTTAATAACTATAAACATTTTTTCTATCCGCAGGCAAGTGTAGTTGTCATTGCTCATCAGGGAAACTATTTTTTCCTTCAGTTGGAGACTACTATAGAAAACCACAGCAAAACAAAATGTACAACTGTGGAGCCCCATCTCGGTGGGTACATCTACAATATCCTACCACACATATGGTTCATGAGTATTATTGAAAAAGGAGTAGAAAATGTATGAAAGGCTGAGGATCAGGAATTTTTCTTTGATGTGATGCTTCTAGTAACATTAGAAGCTATGAAATCTGATAAATATTACTGCCCAACATGAGCTGAACAAGGATGATGACAATGGTCATGCCAAATTTGATGGTGAAAACTTCCAGAGGCTTCAACCCTACACAAAGAACAACTGAGAAAGGATGGGAGCAGCACTTGTTGTCCTCTCCATGGAAGAGAGCACTAATTCGTTGTCTGCATCCAAACAGTCAGACCTGAAATGCACAGGTAACATTATATGTACTCAACATGTTATAATTAGGAATCTATATTCATACATAAATGCAGATATGTATAAAATTACAATTATTTAAAATTTAGGCTATGAATATGAAGGAGAGTGAGGAGGGATATAGGGAAGTGGTTGGAGGAAAGAGAAGGGAGAAATGTTGTAATTAAATTATAACTTCAAAAATAATTGAAAAATGCAAACAAATGAAAGAAAAGGGAAATGGGCTAAAGAGCTATACAGAAACTTTTCAAAAGAAAACTAAAATGACTAGAGAGCATTTGAAAATAGTGTCAACATCTTTTGGAATTAGGAAAATACAAATTCAAGCTATTTAAAGGTTTCATCTCATCCCACTCAGATTGTTATCTTTGGGAATAGAATGCCAATGGATGTTGACTCTGCTTTAAAGAGAAACTCTTGCATCATAACTGGTGGGAGGTTTTATATATGCATGCAATTAGGAAATCATTTGTTTGTGTTTGTATTTAGAGATAGGGTTTTTCTGTATTGTTTTGGAGCCTGTCCTGGAAGTAGACTGCCTCTGCCTCCTGAGTGCTGGGATTAAAAGTGTGTGCTGCCAATGTGTCACTCAGTCTGCAGGTTTCTAAAACACAAACAAACAAACAAAGACCATAGAAAAATAATTGTCATATTACCCTGTTATAGCTCTTGTCATATATCCACTGGACTTTATATCCTACTTCTATAGAGATACTTGGATATACATATTCATGACTTGTCTGTTCATAATTGCTAAGAACAGGAAGTATGGGAGGTAGAGAGAACTGGGATCTATATATAAAATGAGAAAAATATTAAATAAAAATTATTTTAAAAATAATTAAATGGGACCCCCAGCTGTGAAAGTTACAGTCCCCAGAATATTGCTAAATGGACACTCTGTCAGATTGTCTTCTACATATTTATATTTTATTCATAGAAATGGACTATTCTCAACTTTGATCTACAAAACAGCTTTTGTAGACAGTAAATAACAATCAATGGTACCGTTTCTGTGTGACTAAAATGATGAAAATAAGAGACTGAATTCCAAGTTCTTGGTGGAGCATAATTATTAATACCATACCTACCAAGGGTCACCAAGGGTCAAAAACTATAATGAACAAGAGAGATCAGGCTAGAGAAACCCACAGGAACTGATGACCTGAATAAGAGAGAGCTCATGGACGCTAGTCTGACACCTAGAGAACCAGCATAGGTCCGACCCAGACTCCCTGAACATGGATGTTAGTAAGGAGGACTGGGCAGTCTACGGGTCCTCTGGTAGTGAATCAGTATTTATCTCTCGTTTAGGAATGGCATTTTCGTGCCCATTCCCATGGAGGCATACTCCCTCAGCCAGCACACATAGGGGAGAGCCTAGGCCCTATGCCAAATGATTTGACAGACTTTGAATATCCCTCACTAAAGGCCTTATCCTCTTTGAGGAGCAGATAGGAGGTGGGGTGGGGTTTGGGAGGGGGACAGGGGATGAAGGGAGAATGAGGGAACTGGGATTGGCCTGTAAACCAATCTTGTTGCAAATTTAAATTAAACATATTATCAAAAAAAGAATCTAAAATCTGAAGGAGAGGAAGAATGCTATTAAATGCTGACCTCTTTATTATGAAAAGGTAATATAATAATGAACTCGGGAGCTTCTATAAACTACATAAGACCCATACGAAATCAGGGATCTCAAATTTTGAAATAATTGGGGTGAAAGATCTGCAAGCCCTACCCATTACTGAGGAGTTTTTCTTTAGATAGCTGCTCTGAGATGGAGAGTCACCCTTTAATGAGAATGGTCAGTGATAGATTTCCCACTTTCAAGTGAGTAGCCCCACAAGGGAGGGTAATACTAAATGTAGAGTCAGGCAAACAAATACTCACACACACACACATACAGAGAGAGAGACAGAGATAGAGAGAAAGAGAGACAGAGACATACAGAGAGAGATGCAAATGATGACGATGATGTGGTTGGGAGAGTAATGCTATATAGATACTTATTTCATGAATATATACAATTCTTAAAACAATTTTAAAAAGGTGGTGTGTGGGTATGTATTTTTTTCATGTAATATGTTCTCTGGATGTTCTGCAAGTGGTCTCTAAGTCTGAAATATCTTATATTCTCTTTAAGCTGATTTGAGCAACCATTGCTTCCTTCTTATAAAAAGCAAGAAAAAAAAGCCATTCACACAAAGTTAATTCTAAAATAATCTCTCTTGAATATGCATTGCTTTTTCTCAAAGTTCTCAAGATCATAATTTACAGTAGTCTTTTCTTTCACTTACAATTTTAAGTACTCACGTAGGTTATTAACAGCACATTTTCTTTCAAAGACTTGAAATACTAGGCACCCTGTAGCTTGAAATTTTATTTTATCATGCTCGTTTAAATTTTCCTTCAGCAATATAATTCCTTGATTCTTCCACGAGTTGCATGAGTGGTAAATTCTTCACCATTATGTTCACATTCTGTGTAGGCAATGTGATTTCTCAGTAAGATTAAGTTTTTAACAAACTATCAGATAATTTCAAGAATGTAAATTATTTATATTCTATGATAACCTATATTTCCTATTAAGCCCATTTTACCAGAAAAGTGGCCAAGTGTAGATTTGTTGCAGAGCTATGGAAAGAGTTGAGTTCCTTAAAAGACTATTTCTTCAGTTCAGCATAGTATATTTCAGTAGCTACTGATAAGTCACCTTTCATTTTTTGTCTCCTCCAGTTTCCTATGGACACAGTAAACTGTAGGAATAATAAGGCTTTGGACTAATATTGAAATATTTCTCCTGTAGATGCAGTCTTAGTACTACCAGTTTAAAATTACTTTTTACAGGCTGCCAAGATTATTCAGGGATATAAAAGTTTATTGCCAAGATTTATGACATGAATTCAAATTCTGGAACCCACATGAAGAAGAAAAGTGTTAATTGTACAAGTTCTTTGCACATGTTCTGTGACATACATGCACAAATGCATCTAGGTATATATAAATAAACTAACATGCACATGTAGAAATTAAAGAAATGTATCCATTTTCCCACACTTATAGAAATAATTCTTGAAAAAGTTAAACTGTTGGTGGGAGTGCAAACTTGTACAGCCATTTTTGGAGATCACTATGGCAATTCCTCAGGAAAATGGGAATTAGTTTACCACAGGACCCGGCAATCTACCTCTTAGTCATATTTCCAAATGATCCACATCCATGCAACAAAGGCATGTGCTCAACTATGTTCATAGCAGCATTATTTGTAATAGCAAGAAACTGGAAGCCAACTAGATGCCGCTCAACTGAAGAATGGATAAAGAAGATGTGGCACATCTACCCAATGGAATACTGCTCAGCAGAAAAAAAATAATGGTATCTTGAAATTCTCAGGCAAGTGGATGACACTTGAAGAAACCATGCTAAATGAGGTAACCCAGTTACAAAAAGGAGAACATGGTATGTACTCGCTCATATATGGATTTTAGACCTAGAGCAAAGGATCGCCAGACTATAATTCACACCACCAGTGGAACAAGGATACAAGGTATATTCTAAGAGATTCATATAACATCCCTCACAGAAGGGGGAAGGGACAAGTATCTCAGAGCACATGGAATGTGGGGGGGGGCATGAATTGAGAGAGAACTAGGATAAAGAGAAGGGAGGAGAGGAAAGCATGTGCGACTATGAAGATTGAGTCAGGGTAGGAATAGAAGAAAGAAGAGGAAGAGAGTGAGAGAGAGAGGGGGGAAAGAGAGAGAGAGAACATAAAATAGGGCGCCATTATTGGTTTGAAGAGAAAACTGAACCTATGGAAAATTCTAGAGGCTTACAAGACTACAGTCAACTAACAATTTGAGCAAACGTGGAAAGACTACTATAAATGCCATTCGTGAATAGTGACATCCACAACTAACTTATCCATCATCATGGAGCCCTCATCTAGTAACTGTTGAAAGCAGAAGATACACCTATACCTAAACAATGAGTCCAGCAGATGCAGAGGGAGAGGACAAGACCAGAATGCAGAAACATATAGATACAGCTGACCTGAACAAGGAGGAGATAACAGCCCCCATACTCATAGCTGGGAATCCAGCATGGGACTGACTCTGGTCCCCAGGAATATGGGTCTCAGCCAGAAGGAATGAGCAGTCTGTGGGACCTCAGACAGTGGAACCAGCATGTATTCCTTGTGCAGGAAATTACCTTGCGGACACATACCCCACAGAGGGATACTGCCTTAACCTAGAGACAGGAGAGAAGTCCTAGTGCCTACTTCAAATGACTTGACAGATTTACATGACCCCACCTGGATGGTAATGCCCTATATGTGGAATTGGGGTGGGGGTATGGGAGGTATTTATGGTACATTTGAGGTGACAGAGAGTTTAAGAGAGAGGGAGGGAGGTAAGGTGAGAGGGAGGGAGAGAGAGAGAATTGGGATCGACATGTAAAATAAACAATAATTAAATAAAAAACAAATTATAATTTCTATATAAACATCCTTTGAAGAAGTGATTAAAGCAAAATTAATTGTTCATAATAAATTTTCATTAAGCCAGTATCAAACTAAGTGTTTTATAGGTAATAAAGAAGTGAAGAAAAATGGAACATTTATTGCCATCTTTGTTATTACATTTTATTTGGACTCAAGGTACATTAAGCTGCCCAGGTTTGATTTTTTCTTTCATTCATCATGTCTCAGCTTACTAAATAATCGCTTTTCCATAACAACGTCAACACTTCTGCCTTAACTTCTGTAATTTGATGTTTATTGTGATTATTTAATCTAAATATATTTTTCTGTGTTTTCTCATATTTTATAATCATTTAATCATTTTCCTTAATTCAGGATGCTATGATATACCCTAATAATACATATGTAGCTATTATACACATGAAATTGAAGACTTTTTATATGAATTTTAAAATGTGTCACAGAGACATATACATGCAGACATATAATATATGCATATATATATATCTGTGTTTGTATATGTGTATAGTAATAAAGATATAATACAATATATATCTATATATACATCTATTGATCTACATATATGGAATATATCTATTCACACACACACACAGAGAGAGATATGTACTGTATTAACAATATAAATCTTTATTTCTTAGGGAGCTGCGTCACCTGACATTTTGAATGCTGAGGTGACTTGGAAACATCTTAGGAGTTTGAGTGAAAAAATAAACTGATGATGACAATGGCATGATCTTTTGAAATCTGTCAGACTCTTAGAGTTTGTTCAGATTTTGAGAATGTATTAGTCAGAATGATATGATATTTAGAATGAAGCTTTTCTATTTTGGTCTGTGATAATTTCCTGTTGATGACTTGGTATTGAGCCTAAATCATTTTCTTTACAGAGGCAAAAGTCATACATTAAGAACCTGAAAAATAAATCAATTTAAATTGATCATTATATTCTGAGTCATACAGTTGTTTACAGAATTCTTTAAAAAAATTTCAAATAGCTAACTGCTTAAATGAAAAGCTTTCTCAATCTGGTTTCCAAGTTTTTACTCTCAGTAACTAAATAACATATGTATAATGAGATAGCTAATAATGCTATGGTGCTATTTTATCTTTCTCTATTAATTAGTATATTTTTAACGAAGTATGTTTTCCTATTAAGTTCACATTTACTAAAGTGTATAATGCCAAACAAGTGCTGACTTTAGTGGGCAATTCGGCTCTTTTCTTTTACACTATGACATTTTCCAATTTTATTTTTAGTTATATATAAAGTTGATATAGTTACCAATGACTCAATTATTTCTTTTTCAAATGATGCCATTTAAAGTCATATCATTATTATCCATATATACCATACTTGTTTGAAAGTTTTTCTATACCCTTTGTGGGCTTTTGTATTGATGTTTTAAAGTCTAGTCAATATAACTTGTACAAGTTCACATGCTAAAATTTCAATATATTGGCTAAACCTCTAGGAATAACAATTGCATGGTTTTAAAGTGAGCTCATTATAGTGTCCTAGTATTATAAAACATCTGTAACTCTCTGCACTTGATTTAATTCATATTCAATGTTTCTTTTTTTATTAGTTTTTATTTTTATTAGTTTTATTAGTTTTTATTTTTATTTTACATATCGATCCCAGTTCCCTCTCTGTTCCTCCCTCCCTCTTTCCCTCTCTCCCAAGCTCTTATGACCCTGGACCCCCTTCTCTCCCATGCCCTGCCCACTGTACAAGTAGGGTGATGACTACCAGGTGGGGTCATCTAAATCTATCAAGTATTTGGAGTGGGGACTAGGCCTTCTCTCCTGTCCAGCTATCCGAGACCCATGTTCAGGGTCTGAGTCAGTCCCATGCTGGATTCCCAGCTCTCAGTCTGGGGCCCATTAGCTGCTCCTTGTTCAGGTCAGCTGTCTTTATGTGTTTCTGTAGCCTGGCCTTGTCCTTCTGCATCTCTGCATCTGGATTCCTTTTCAGTTCAATGTTTTGTTGTTGGTGTCTGCTTCTGATTCCATCAGCTACTAGATGAAGGCTCTGATGGTGGATAATTTAGTTGTCGATCTCATTATCAGGTAAGAGCATTTATGGTAGCATTTTTTCCTTTTTCTTTTGTTTATTGTTTTTATTATTTTTTATAATATTCTTTTTTATAACCAAGTCCATTTAAATGAAAACAAACATTTATAGACAATATTTGGGAATTTGGGCATCGTTCTTTCCAAACTACTTCCTGATTGTAAGGGGCGCTGTCATGGGGGATTCTAAGAAGATGCAGAAATCCTGGCTGTAGTCTGCAAGGCTGCTTTGTCCAGCGATTTTGAATGTAGGATCACCTATGGTAGCATTTTTAACTGTTCCTCCAATAGTTAGTTGGGGTCATTCTTGTAGGTCTCTGCACATTTCTCTAGGTTCAATATTCTCTATAAACCTATAGGGGCTCCTTATTTTATGCTCTCTCTCTTTCTTTTTCTCTCTTTCTCTTTTCTCTAATCTATTCCCCCCGACTCAATCTTCCTACTCCCACTTGCTCTCCTCTCCTCCCCTTCTCTTTTACCTAGTTCCCTCTCAACTCACTGATGTTCCCTCCACTCCCCATATACTTAGGAGATCTTGTACCTTTCCCCTTCTCTCAAGGACCATATATGAATCTCTTTCAATCCTCCTTGTACCCTAGTTTCTCTCATTGTGTGAATTATAAGCTGGTGATCCTTTGCTCTATGTCTAAAATTCATATATGAGCGAGTATATACCATGTTCCTCTTTTTGTAACTGGGTTACCTCATTCAGGATGGTTTCTTCAAGTTCCATCCACTTGCTTGTGAATTTCAAGAATCTATTGTTTTTGTTTTGTATTGTTTTGATTTTCCCGCAGAGTTGTATTCCATATTGTAAATGTGCCACATCTTCTTTGTCCATTCTTCATTTCAAGTGCATTTAGGTTGCTTCCAGTTTCTTACTATTACAAAAATGCTACTATGAATATAGTTGTACACATGTTTTGTTGCTTGGATGTGGATCATTGAGTGTATGCCTAAGAGGGGGCTGCCTGTTCCTGTGGTAGACTGATTCCCATTTTCCTGAGATTTAATTCTTGTTTCTGAATTTCTTTTTTATTTATGTTCCCTTTTATTTGCTTTCCTAAATCTTCAAATACTTAAGTACAAATTTCTAGGACATCTTTAATATAGTTGAAAAGGTGATCTAATTCCAAAATCATATTTTCAGCCTTTATTAAATTCCATAATATGAATAAGGCACACATTCTAATTCTTCATATATATATACATATATATATGTATATGTATATATATATATATATACATTTAACATATCTAAAAGTAAATTATTTTTTATTTTCTCTCAAGCTTTCACAGCCAAATAGAATTTCTAACCTGTGTGAGGGGTATTATTATTCATTCAAGCCTTTAATACAAGACACCTCTATTTGTCTAGTCATTCAAATTTACTTAATTTTCAAACTCTGTCATTCTTGAAAATATATCAGAAATCTCATCTATTCTCATACCATCCACTGCTTTTTGTTAAAAAAAAAAATGACCATTGTCTCTCACCCAGATGCAATAAGCTCACCCAACCATTCTGGCACCTTCTCTCCTGGAAATTCAGACAATCTATTCTTAAAATAATCTTTATATAAATGACATTAAAAATTAAAAATCCAAAGTTGAACACTGTATTAAATTGTTCTGTAATTCTCTTAATCTTGAGGCAGATGTTTAAGGATAAGGGGTCTAGTATCTATCTGGTCTACATCATGAGTTCAAAATTAATGTATTAATCAGAGTTTTCAGAGCTATATGCAGATATTATTCATATATATATATGTATATATATATATATGATCTTATACCTGACACATTTGCATTTATACTTACATATATACATACACACATGTGTGAGTATATATGGGGTTTTACTCTAGTGGCTTAAAGGGTTACTATTACTGTGACAAAAACAAGCTGGGGAGGAAACAGTTTATTTGGGTTACAGTTCCTCAACATTTTTCAACATAGAAGGAAGTCAGGTCAGGGCCTCAAACATGGAAGGAATCTGGAGGCAAGAGCTCATTCAGAGAACATGGAAGGGTGTTGCTTACTGGCTTTCTGGCTTGCTTCCCCTGGCTTGTTCTGTTTCTTCCTTACAGAATCTCAGACCACTAGTAAGTACAGTAATGGCACCATCTACTATGGGATAGGTCTTCCCATAGTAACTACATCTCATGGAGCCATTCCACAACTGAGGCTCCTTCATCCTTCATCTAGCTTGTACACAGTTGACACATAAATACAGCCAGTAAAGCTTCTATCCAACTAGTCCTACAAGGGATGTACCCTAATAGAAATTCCAAGAATCCAGTAGTTTCTCAGCCCTTGAGACTGCGTTTTTCAGATGGTCTTCAGTATACATTCAGTCTCAGAGAAATGGGCTCTAATGCAAGTTGAGCAAGAGCTATGGAAATAATGCAATGTACTTTATATTGAATTTCACTGGAAGATGTAGCCCAGATATAGTGTGGGTATTCACATATCAAGTGACCCCAAATAACCTGTTCCATTCTCTTTTTCTTTTTTTTTATTTTTATTTTACATATTGATCCTAGTTTCCTCTCCCTCCCTCCCTCTTTCCCTCTCTTCTACTCTCCTGTGCCCCCTGACCACCATCCCCCTTCACTCCCCTACTCCACATGAAGGGTGATGGATGCCTTCCAGAAGGGGTCATCTAAATCTGTCAAGTCATTTGGAGGAGGGACTAGGCCTTCTCTCCTGCCTCTAGGTTAAGGGAGTATCTCTCCATTAGGAATGTTCTCCCAAAGTCCTTTTGTGCACCAGGGATACATCCTGGTTTCACTGTCTATAGTCCCTTAGACTACCCAGGCCTTCTGATTCCCATGTTCAGGGTGTTTGAGTCAGTCCAATGCTGGATTCCCAGCTCTCAGTCTGCGGGCCCATTAGCTCCTCCTAGTTCAGGTCAGCTGTCTCTTTGTGTTTGTGCATCTGGTCTTGTCCTCCCTCTCTGCATCTGGATTCCAATTTGACTCAGTGTTTAGTTGTGTGTGTGTGCTTTTGATGGTGGATAAGATAGTTGTCAATCTCATTATTAGGGAAGAACCTTTATGGTACCCTTTCCTCTGTTACTCAAATTGTCAGTTGGGGTCAGTCTTGTAGGTCTTTGGAAATTTGTCTAGATTCAGTTTTCCTTTCTACATCAAGTGATCTGGATTCAAGATGAGTCTTCCTATTTCAAATGATTGAATTAAGTAAAAATCTTTAACTAGAGGGACCAGATTTCTGTATTTTTAGTTAATTTCATATATAGTCAATTTTGCAGCCAAGAGTAACCATAATATATATACTATCAATATTGTAAAATTTGATCTCAATTCTTATGAGTAATAAATTATTTTTAAAAATGTTTTGAACATTATATCCTATACTTGGAATACTAGACATAAAATGAATCAAAACTTTAAAATACAGAATAAAATTATATCAACATATAGTATAAATATTTACTGGTAAATCTCCTATGAAACTTAGGCTTATTTTTTAGCAATATGTATAGTGAAAGTGTCATGCACTGACAATAAGTATACACTATTCTAATGATCAGTTTTCCAACTCCATCACAAAATTAATGTTAAATGTTAATATCTCTCTATACAACATAATCATCATCATGTTGCTTGAGATAAAATTGAATTGTGTGCTTATATTCATTTATGGCATTGTGTACAAAATTCCATTTTAATTGTATGTGTTAATGAATGCACCAATGAGACAATAAGATCCTCATACTATGAAATCTGAGTCCGATTTTCTCAAAGAGTTTAAGCTTGAGTATTTGAGTATTTTTTTATGGGTTTTCGATCTCAGATTAATCACATTATTCATCTCAATGCCTACTAGGCAATGCATTTCTTCTTTTAAAAATTTCTTACTAACACTTGATCTTTGCTTGATCTTTACTTTAACTCCACTAGTTAGATAAATACATACACTCATATGTTTCATACATATGAGATTTCATTTGAAATCTCATTTTCATAAACTTACTTACCTTCTGAAATTGTCTTGGAAACTATTGCATTTGTCATGGATTTATTTTACATAAATGATCGTATGGTTTGATTAAAAATATTATATATGATTGTGGTCATGCATGTGCCATAGTGCATAGGTGGAAGCAAAAATATATCCTTCAATAGGAGATGTCTCTTCTACTATAGGCTCTGTGATTTGAACTCATGTCATCAGTCTTGCAAATTAGCATTTTTATCAACTAGGCCTTTATGCTGGCCCTTCAATTTTATTTTTTGATAAATTCCTGGTATCTCTTTGTAATATTTTATAATATCTTTTGTTGGTGATGACCATTACAGCTACTTTTACACACTTAGCCTCTCCTCTTCTTATTTCACTCAAGGCATCTTCAGTGCAATAGAGATAATTAATGTAACAGACTAAATTCTACTAATTTGTATCCTCATGATTAGTTCTTTTAATGTTTTGTTAAAAATTCCTCAGTTCTTCTGAAAAAAAATGCCTTTCAGATCTATAGTGTGGGCTTCTCTATGTACTGATGAAAGTGACCTTAGCTTTTTCTTTTCTCACAGCAGGATCAGAAAAGGCTTGATAGGCCCTCTGTGATTATCGATCGGCAGATAACATAGAGATATCTTTAACATCCTGCAGAATCTACACTCCTTCAAAGGCCTACTAGGCAATTTCCAAGACTTGTTTCCTCCCCCATAAATGTCCCGTGGTTCATACAAAAGACACCAACTACTTGAGGGGGACCTTTACAATTTCCATTGACTCAAGTCCTTTAAAGTTACTACTTGCTGCTAAATTAAAAAGCATATCCATTGATGTAGTAGTATGTAACCTTTGAGAACCTTGCCCTTGGTTGTGCTCGCCTTTCATTTGCTAGAAATTTTTCTATAACTCTCAGGCTTATCCAATAGGATAGAGTTTTCTACCACATACACATCACACCAACAGACATTTGTATAATTTTCACTACCAGTAGTGCAAAGGAAATTAACAACAGCTGTATTCTTTCAATTTGAAAACACATACTTTAGTATATGACAACACCCATGAATTTATTTTATTAACATTAGTGTACTTTCAATATACTACTTCTTAAAATTGTACAATGTCCTTTATTTATTAAAACTCAAAAATGATGAAAGGTATTCAAAATGATTTTAAAGACTTGTCAATTCTATTTGACTTATTTAGTACAAAACAAATAAAAAAATGACAATAACAAAAAACTGTTTATGATAACTCTCAAATGAGAATTTGTGGGATGGGGGTCGTTTCACTTAAATGTGTAATTTTCATCTCAGAATATTCTAATTAAAACATATTTCTCTGAACTATTTTTCTATAAAATAAATTTTCTCTTTAAAAAATAACCTAATGAATCTTATTTTTGGTTCAAATTTTAGTAGTCAACAAACTTTACAAGTGCTGTTAAAAAATCATTTTTTATTACTGTTATAAGTATACTTATCTACCTTTTCTGAACCCCAATCCAGTATTCCACTGTCATTTTCAAAATACTTAGATGGTAATTGAAATAATTACAAATTAAATGCTCATGTAACCAATAATGGACATTTTTCATTTGAAGTTACATGTATGCACAAAATGTTACATTTTATTGAGTTCATTTCTTGAAAATTTTTTCAACTTTTGTTAAAGAATATAAAGACATAGCATTCCTTTTAATGCTATTGACACATCTTTTGTATCAGGGTTTCAAGTGTAACACAAAGCATTCATCATTTTATTGTTGAATTATAAATTTCATAGAGAGTGACCAAATATTTCATATCAACCAAATTTTGTAAAGTATCCTTGAATTAAAAATATAAAGAAACTGTCTTCAAAATGTCTTCATTGATAATATTCATCACTGTGTACATCTAATTGTTTTAATTCAGATCATGTTCCAATTCAATTACTTATAGAAAATATGATGGATATGAAATGCAATATAACTGTACCTACCCATAGAATACACTGTACAGAAAAAGTCAAAAAGAAATAAAATCAAGAATGACCTAATTTTAATAAACCTATATCAAATACTTATTGCTTATGCACACCATAGATAACCAAATGTATTTACCAATGTCATAATTGCTAGTATATAATACAACATAAGGAAATTGCTCATACACAGTCAGTGAAGCAAGTTCAATGCATTTTTTCTATTTCTTAACCTATATTTAGTCCATAGTACATGTTATACTCTAAAAGTTTTGAATTCTTTCAAGTATATGAGATTCAGTTTTCATATTCCATATAAAATACAGTATACATTACTATTGGTGATCAGTTTTATCCCATTAGGAACAATTTTCTATTTGTAAGGTATTCTCTTCTTTGCTAACTCAAGACTTGGAGAAGTCTTATCAAATCATTAAAGTAACTATAAAGGCTTCCGTAGGTTTTTTTGAAAAGTTGCATGAACAATTATATATACAATATTTAAAATCCCTTCAAAGGGATTATAATATTTTAATTGTGTAGGGTTTTGATATAGCAACATTAAATTCCTTTAATCTATTTCTACTAAGTTGTACTTTGCAGAAATTCTGCCCAATAACCAGTATTCAAATTTAAATGAATCACCATAAATTTATTGCTCTATGTTACACAGTTACCATTTATAAATTTTACTATATCTATTTCTCATATGTGCATCAAACTAACTAAATTGAACAGTTTAATACATAGAACTTCAGTACTTATCTCATATATTTATACACTTACTGAATGTGCTCTTTTACCATTTAGTACCACATTTCCATTAAAACCATCTGTGTCATTCAGAAGACTTAACAGTCATCCACAGAATTTTGCATTATGAAACCCTGAAATGGATTTTCTTGAATTTGATAGTTTATAGATCATAGTCACTTTAAAACTTACTTGATTTAGATAGTTATATTTCTTGTCATAGCCCCAAGCATACTAAGTTACAAATAATAACAAATTTAAAAGATTTTTTCTAAAGAGAGGATTTATTTTTATGACATGAAAATAAGTTCAATGGCAGGAAGTTCAGGATTGTGCATGATCCTAACCAATAGCAATGGTGAGCCAGGACATTACCAACATTCAATTCTGCTGTTCTTACAATGTGGAGGCTTTCATGCTTAACAGTATCCTGTGGTCATAGAAAACCTGCTGTCTTCCAAACCAGTTAGACTGGCAACAGGGCAAAAGGTGAAAGCATAAAGAGACTCACACTAGAACATCGCTTTTCATTAAGGAAGGATTCTCTCCTCCAGAGATTTCTGCCTATGTAGGCATCTCTCTGAATAGAATTATGTCATACACCAACTATGGCTCCAAACCATTTAAGAAATTAGGTATCTTTGTCTTAGCATGTTGATGTCCTAAATACATTTTAAGTGATGTGAGAAAACAGGATCTTGAGTAGATAAGCAATCATTTTATGTGCTTGAAATAAATATTATGTTATATAATTAAAAGAAAACTATATTAAAAGACCATGGCAAATTTTATCCAAATATACAGTATCAGATGTATAGCACAGTTTTCTACATATACATAAGTAATTGTGAATTCTAGAAGGAATTTAAAGTGCTTCATTTTCCTATCACATATACACTGTCTCATAGAATATTATTGATTATGAGAAATTCATTTTGCTCTTCAAACAATGAACTTGAATAAGGTTTATGTTGCATATTTATCACACGAACAAAAAGAAATCAAGAAGTTTCAAGTCAGTACACTAGAATTTTTGTCGTCAAAATACCCCTGTTGGATTTTTGTTTTATTCTGTATATATTATCTTTAATCATCAAAGTTATAATCTATATTTACAGAGTTCAGCAAAGTGTCCAAAAAGTTTTAATATTCATTATATAAGATATTGAATTCACAAGACTATTCCTTTCAATTTACAGGGATTGCAGAGATGTTCTTTCTCTAATATATAATGAAATTTATGATACATTATCTCTGAATTTGTAACAGTTGGGTAATTTTATATATTCTCTACTGCATTCCAATTTTTGATATGACAAATGCATTTTTCCTGTCAAATTTCAATCAATGCTGAAATTGCCTGATGATTGATAAATTACACCTAAATCTAAAGATCATGTACCAATCCCTTCATAAGTTGTCCATGATAAAAGCACACATGAAAGATCTCTTTATTATTCTCATTCTAAAATTTTCTAAAGATTATTTATATATGTATATATATATACATAAAATAAAATAACTAAATGAAACTATTTCCATTTATGATAAGTCACAAGATTATTAAGTGACATTTCACAGTCTAAACACACCTGTTATTTAAAGATACACTTACCCAATGAAATATTTTGTAACATAAATTGATACCATACATAATAGTAAACTATAATTTAATATTTATTTATATACATATATGTCAATAATAAAGTATGTAGAGCAGAAAATGAGAAATTTACCATCAGAACAACATTAAAAACAAAACAGCAAGAGTATTGTACTATTATAAATTTGACAGACAACTACTCTTTGCTTTAGGGTCAAGTTTGAAAATAGAGTTACTTCAACATCTGAACTACAATAATGATAACAATACTGATACTGGATGAATGTATTGTTGAAATAGATGATTCCCATCACAAATAGAATACAAGGTTTCATCATGCTAAATAACATCACAAAAAATGTAAAAGTTATTTGTCAATTATTTATAGAATTTTTCAGGTAATGTTTGCATAATGTAATTGTCTATACTGTCATGAATAAGGAGGGTTTTCTGTGGTGATATATTGTTCATGACTTCATAAAACTTGCCTGGAGAAAAGAATGCAATGCTAGCCATAGCCAAAAACATGGGCAGTGGTGGCACATATTTTTAATCCCAAGACTCCGGAAACAAATGCAGATGGATCTCTATGAGTTCAGGCCAGACTGGGTTGCATGAGAGTATGTCAGTCTGAAAGAGAAGAATTTGTGACTTTAATCCAAGTACTAGAGAATGTATAAGGAGCTCAGTGCACTCTCATGCAGAATTTTGAGATTTAGTGAGGAGTAGTACTGTCTGGGGATGCAATCTGAGGTTCAGAGGATCACGTCTTTGGTCTGAGCATTGGTAGAGGTGAGAGCTCTCTGTTGGCTTGGCTGCTTTGATTTTCTGATCCTCAGCTTAAATGTCAATATCTGTCTCTGATTTATATTATTCATACTACAGTTCTCTATCAAGAGAAAATAAATACATACTAAACATTTCATGTGTCCTCTGAAAGTCGAAAGAACTTAGATGTTTCTTGAGTATTCTTACACTTTAAAAATAGAAAAACTTCATCAATTCAATTCATCAAATTACAAACACAATTTATTCTTAAATGTAATTCTTGGGCATCCAGCTTTTGGAATATAGGTCACATAGAAGTGAATTTTTCTTAGCCTAAAACATAGAAACAATAAGAATAAGACATTGCAGCATATGACATAATATGAATTATCAATTTGACAAGATCTATAATAGCCTAGGGACAAATATTTGGACATGTTTCTGTAGGAACTTCCTATTTCTCTTAACAAAGTTGGGAAGGCCTATCTTAACTGTGAGCTGATTCATTACATGATATATAGTCCTGAACAGAATAAAAAGGAGAAATTTACCTGAATAAAAATATTCATGGTTTTATCTTCCTGACTGCATCTATAACCACCTCCTGCTTTCATATCTTTTC